>NC_031490.1:736069-741069 GCF_001602025.1 Plasmodium gaboni | reverse complement strand
ATACCATTCCAATGTTAAAAAATATTTAGATAATTTCATTTTTTTTTTTTATTTAAAATGTATATATTTGAAAAACCTTTAAAATATATAATTCCATTTTTTAAGTAAATATGGCCTGTCTTTTTGTGTATGTTTAATTTTTTTTTTTTTTTTATTCATCCTTTTATTTCAATTTCTTGTATGTAGAAAATATTTAAAAGAAAGAATATTGAAGAAAAGTGTTTAGTTGTAGAAAAAGGATCTATCGAAAGAACATATGTTTAAAAAATAAAAATAAAATAAAGAATATATGTACATATATATATATATATATATATATATATATATATATATATATATTATGTATATATTTGAAATGTGATATATTTTTATTCATATCGGCATTCTCAAGGTATATTACATTTGTAAATTATTTAACAAGCATACGTATGATATGATATGATATCTTTTGCAAAAACATTTTATAATGTGTATATATTTAAAACTCTTTACCATTTTTATATACTTTTATTGTTGTATGAAATATATAACTATTCATTTTGTTATATAACATATTTCAAAATAGTCATTATTTTATTTTTAAAAAGTAACATAATTCATTTATTTTTTTTATAGATAGCCTTTGTGGTTTTTTTTATTTTAAGCATGTAGCCATTTTGTACTTTTTTTTTTTTTTAATATTATATATATATATAGCCATTTTGTATTTTTTTTTTTTTTTTAATATTATATATATATAGCTATTTTGCAATTTTTTTTTTTTTTTTTAATATTATATATATATAGCCATTTTATATTTTACATTGTTATATATATATAGAAAATTATAAAAATATTTTCATAATATCCTTTTCAATAAATTTTGATAAATCATTCATAAAAGCTGCTGCATGAGATCCATAGATATGTCTGTGGTCACATGTCAAAGTCATCATCATTCCCTTTTGAATTTTTAAGTCTTCCAAGTTATCAATACTTCCAATATTTGTGCCAATTGATAAGATACATGATGAGTTTTTTGGCAGTATTGCATCAAATTGGTATGTATTGAACATTCCCAAATTGGAAATGTAAAAATTACTACCTGTCATATCATTTGAATTTAGGAGACCATTTTTTCCTTTCTCAACTAGCATCTACAAAATTGAAACAAAAAAAATAAAATAATAATAAAATGATAATAAAAATAAAACTATTAATAAATAAATATAAATATATGTATATGTATATAATATTATAATGCACCGTTTATGTGGCAGAAGAAAATTACATATAATTATATATATTAAGACGTATTTCTTATAATTTTTTTATATATTAAAAAAAAATGGATATATATAATTCAATTCATATATGCATTTAACAAACCTTCCATTCATTGGCCAATGTATATATATCCTTTTTATCAACTTTTTTTAACACAGGAGTTAATAGAGAATCTGATAATCCTAGTGCATTTCCTATATTAACATCCTTATTATATAATATTTTTCCATTATCTTTATCAATATAAGTAGAATACATTAAGGGGTGACTTAATAACACAGTTGATACACATTTGTTTAATATAACACTCATACTAATTTTTTCTTTTACTTTTTCATATAATTTCAATAATTCATTTGTTTTTATTAAATGAGTAACACGGAACACAGGAACTGTTAAGGTAAGCATCATATTATTTTTTATTGATTTCTGAATATTTGTCATATCGACAGTTTTTTGTTCTCCATCTTCAACTGTTTGAAGATTTTGTTTTTCGACGTAAGTAACATTAGTAGAATTATTTTTAGGTCCATTTAAAAAGGCATCAACGTCTTCATAGGTTACACGATTGGGTATTTTTCTGTTTCTATAAATAAAATATAAATATAAATATAAATATAAATATATATATATATATATATATATATATATATATATATATGTATTACATTATATCCTTTGGACTTAATTTGTTTTGTCTCATCAACTCTGATGCAGATGGCAACACCATTTCATATTGAATGTCGTTCTATAGATACAAACAAATGAAAAAAATATGATATATATATGATGAAAATATTTTTGCAAATTTATATATTCATTCATCTTTATGTGTATTTACTTCTTTTTCTTTTAATACATTATCTTTGGTACTTTCACTAGACCTGAATAATAAAAAAAAAAAAAAAAAAAAAAAAAAAAAATTTCAACATTTTATAAGAATAATCAGTATTGAGTATATATTTATGCATATGTGTGATATACCTGAATAGATCATTGGAAATTTTATTGTATTTCTCATAATTTAATTTGAGCCTTTCTTCCAGTGTTTTTTCTTCTTGTTCACTTATATAAATAAATAAATAAATAAATATATATATATATATATATATATATATTAATAATTCCATATATATAACATCCTATTTATAAACAATCATAAAACTTGATCAGTACCTTAAATTTTTTAAAAACTTCCTTCCCTCTTCACTTTTCTTGATTTTATTTATATAATGTATTAATATATTATCTTTATTTATTTCTTCATATTCCCTGATTATATATAAAACAATAGCAATTAATAATATAAAATATATATATTTTATAAAAATTTATATATTTCTTTACTCGTTTTTAAAAGGTTCTTCTTTTTTTTCTTTTTGATCATCTTTTTGCTGTAAAAAAATAAAAAAACCATCATATATATTAAAGAGTATAGAATTTAAAGATAGAATTTATATTTGTATATCTCACCTCTGTTATTGAGATGATGGCAACTTCTTTGTCTAAATCTGCGAACTGTCCTTCCTTAACTAATATATTTTTTATTATACCTACAAATTAAACACACACATACATACATATATATATATATATATATATATATATTGTTTATATCATTTGATTATATATTCATAAAAATGTTATTACCAGAATATGGACTTTCCACTTCTATCATACTTTTATCATCCTCTACATAAAATAAAACATCATCTTTTTTTATAAAATCATTCTCACTTTTTAACCATTTAATTATTCTTGCTTTCTTTTTTTTAGACTTTATAAAAGGAATAAATATTTTTCCTTCATTTATATTATCATTTATATGCTTCTGCACAAAATGAATATCTTCTTTTATAATTTCTTCAGGTTTGTCTTTATTAGGATTTAATACTTTTATATCATTTTCTATCTTATTAATGTCACTATCATTATATTTCTTTTCATCCATATTTTCGTTTTCTTCTGTAGTTAAAACTCCTAGGACATCTCCAACATTCGCTTCACATCCATCTTCCAAACGTTTAACCCTTAAAAACCCTAAGAAAATAATAATGCTCACATATATATAATATATATATATATATATATATATTTTTGGATTAATAAGATGGAACTTTTTTTTTCTTTATTAAAGTTCTTATACCTTCATCGAACGCTTCCACGTCCATGTCTGCTTTATCACTTTCGACAGTCATTATAATATCACCTAGCTAAAAAAAAAAAAAAAAAAATTAAAAATTAAAAATTAAAAATATATATACATATATATATATTTTTTTTTTTTTTATGTATCTCTTTTATTATCCTACATTTACATAATCTCCTATATTTTTATTCCATTTAACAATTTTTCCTGTTGTCATGGTACTAGATAGAGCTGGCATTTTAATTTCTATTTTTGAATAAACAACATTTTTTCTATTTCTTAAATTATTATTGTTGTTTACAACATTTGAATAGTTACTAATGTTGTTCATGTAACCATAATTATTGTTCTTAGAGATACATCTAGAAAATCTTAAATAAAAAATTAATATAATTAAGTTATATAACATTTTATTCTACAAATGAAATAATACACAATAATTTATATTACATAATTTTTTTTTTTTTTTTTAATATTGTTTAAACAATTTTGACTGTAGTTAACCGATGTAGGAAGATAAGTATTATTTATTTATAAAATAAATAATAAAAATAAAGATACACATATATATATATAAATATATATATATATATATATATATATATATTATAAGTTTTTTTTTTTTTTTTTTTTTCTTTTTAATTATAAAAATGTTTATGAAGGTATTTTATAATTTTTAGATATATTCAAGCATATATATAATATATATATATATATATAATTCATAACATATGCAAAAATAAATAGAAAAAAATGATATTTAATAAAAATAAATACAAATTATTTAATATCCATTGCAACACTACCAACACAAAAAAAAAAAAAAATATACATGTATATATATATATATATATATATATATATATTAATTAAAAAAAAAAAAATACATATATTTATAATATATGTTATATATGCTCATAACATCAGTTGGGCACTTGATTTTTTTTTGTTTTCTTTCTTTTTTTTAATCTCCAAATTATCATTTGTCTTTATATTAATTTCTTTCCTTTTGATATCTCCTATAAAAAATAAAAGAAAATAAAAAGAATATAAAAATATGAGAAATACAAACTGTGGATGTAACAAATGAAGATTGTGTGAAGCAAAATACTTCTACATTATATGAACGTATATATAAATATATAAATATATATATAATATACATATATATGAAGAGCATGCAAATATTTTAAATACAAAATTAAAAAATATCCATGTGGTGAAATAATATTATAAATATTACGATACAACAAAAATATATATATATATATATATATAATAATGACATAAAAAAGATATAATATACACATATAACAGTATACACTATACGTTTTTTTTATTATACAAATATAAATATATACATATATATATATACATATATATATATTTTTTTTTTTCATATAATATTCTTTTGAATTTGATATGTTTTGTAGGGTACCTTCCAAATTAAACTCCTTCATTAAAGATAATTTCTCTTTCTTCAATTTTTTTTTGACAATTAAAGAATTTCTTTCTAATTCGTCTTTATATTCATCTGATGGTAACTCAATATTTAATGATCGTTTTTTTTTTACTTTTAATTTTT
>NC_031490.1:718055-735995 GCF_001602025.1 Plasmodium gaboni | reverse complement strand
TTTTTTTTTTTATGCTTGATTACCTTGATGTAATTATAAAATCGATGGATTATTTTTCTAAAGATTGCATTTGTCTGATTTACATTAATTTTGATTTCATCTGATATTTCTTGACAAGTTTTTTTTTGAAATGCTACAGCATATAATATTGTATATTCTAAAAAGCTCAAATTAATGATTACTTTTTTAAATAATATTAAGTTTGCTATAGTAGATAATAGATATAGGATTTCATAAAAATTTCTTCCTTCTAAAACGAATCTTTTTAATCTACATATATCATTTGTATGAAAAAAATAAAATACTGTTTCTTTGTTTATAAGATTATTATCATAAAATGACAAGTGTTGATTTTCATAATTTTCATAATAAGAATTATTATTATTCTGTTGATGATTTTTTATATGTCCATTATGTTTTGAGATATTATTATCCGTTTTATTATCTTCCTTATCAATTATAGAAGTATTATCTTCTTTTGAAGATATAATAGAGTAATTATTATTATTCAATAAGTTGAAAACAATAAAAGATTCCATATGTTTAAATGAATATGGTAATAATTTAGTAACACTTCTTACAAAATCAGTATAAAAATTTGCAATGATATTTTTAAGATCTTCATTTAAATGTTTTAACATAAGAATACTAAATTCACCTGTTATATCATTTTTTTGTTGTTTTAAATAAACAGGAATAAATTTATTTTTTTGCCAGAAGATTAAAAGCCCTTTGGTTAGTCCAAAGCATGTGCCTATATAATCAATATGTTTTAATTTCTTATCAAAATAAATATCTTTACCATTACAATTAAATAATATGACATTGTCATTATATACCACATTATTATCATAACCACTGCAATTGGTTTTATTATTATTTTTGTTGTCTTGTCTTTGTTTTGAATTATATGCATTATAATAATTAAAAACTTTTTTTAAAAATTCAGATCCATAATTTAAGTTTTGCATTGATGGATGTATAGAAATACGTACGACACGTATGCCAATATAATTATAGAAATAATAATTAAAATAATCACTGATAATATAAGGAATTAAATTCCCTTCATATTCATTTATTAAGAGTTCTTTATTATTACTACTATTATTATTATTACTACTATTATTATTATTATTATTATTACTACTATTATCATTTTTGTTGTTGTTGTCACCGTTTAGATGATTCATGTTTTCTTTCTTTTCTATCTCTTCATCATTGGTGTCATTTATTTGTTTCTTATGTGATGTAGTAGGATATTCATTATGTGTATCATTATTTTTTACTAAGTGAATAATATCTTCTAATTTTAGAGATTTTTTAATGTGTTCATTATTTATTATTCCATCTATAGCACAATGTAAGACTCCATATATATCTAGGTCACCAATTTGTTCTTCCAATATGTTGTTATTATTATTATTATTGTTGTTGTTTTTATTTATTAATATAAATAAGTGGTGTTGCTGAGAATCCAATATCATAATAATATCATTAGGTGTATTTTTATAATGAGATGTTATAAATAATGTCATAATTTTTTTTAATAAGGTTTCACTTGTTTTATTATAATTTTTAAAAATATTTTTATTTACAAAATATAATTCACAGTTTGATGGTGAGCAAACATTTTCTTTTATATTAGTAGGTTCATTACAATTAAGACATAAAAATTCATTTAGCCAACTTTCAATTGGATCATTATAACTATATCTTATAGGATTTGTTAATGTTAAATCAATAAAAGCTTTATCAAAATATAAGAAATTCATATTTTTAAAATCTTCATATGATAAATGTGTTATGAATTTTTTTTTTAATTGTTTTAATAATTTAAATGTAAATGTTTTACCTGTTCCTTCATATCCATTTAATGTTGTTGATAATATTGTTATTTCTCCTTTAATTTTTTTTTTTAAAATATCTATAGGGATACAAGCAGCTTCATCAATAATCATAAGTTCTGAATTTAATATATCTTCTTCAATAATATCAAAGAATCTGATTCTTTGTTTTAAATATTTCATATTTTTAAAAATAATAATTTCTTTTATTTGACCCATATTATATATTTTTTCATAATCTTTAAATTCATTAAAACCTAAAATATGTAATCCTTTGTCTAAGAAATCATAAATAGTTTGAACACCTTCATTATTTCCAGAACATATTATTATATTACTATAATTAAAATATATACTCAAAGAAAGTAATAATCCTAATGTAGCTGATTTGCCTCTACCTCTATTTGCTAATAAATTAAAAAGAACCTCTTTAATATTTTTTTTCTTTTCTTCATCATTTCTTAATATTTTACACATATTCAAAAGAACTTCTAACTGATCTAAACTTAAACAAATATTTAATAAATTCATTATATTTCTATCTAAAAAACTATATACATCTTTTTTTTGTTTTTTTTTAGAATTATAATTATTATTGTAAGTATTAGCCGTTGTGCTAGCATTTGTAACACTATCATAATTTTCATATGTTTCATGTGGACTTTTATTATTACTTGAAGGTATATCTCCAATTTTATTTACTTTTATAAACTTTGAAGAATATAAAAATATTTTCTCTTCTTCTTTTTTTTTCTCATTTTCTTCGCATATGCTTTCTAAAAATTTTAATTTTTCTTGTAACAAATTTTTATCAGGACACAAAAAACCTCCCAGCGTCGCAGATTTGGCTTGATGAAGGGTATTATTATTAAAATTATCATTATTATTAAAATTATCATTATTATTAAAATTTTCATTATTATTAAAATTATCATTTTTATTATTATTGTTGCTAATACTACCATTTTGTTGACCTTTTCTTTGATCCTCTTTGTGTTTCATCATTTGTATATCCAAACTATGTGCCACATCTACATTTTCCACTTTAGGTGTTATTTTTTTTATTTTTAAATAATTATCATTTAAAGGTAGTATATTCATTTCATCATCTATAAACATTGCATTTTCACATGTATTTAATGATAAGAAAAATCGATGTATATAATTATTATATACATTACATATACCATTCATTGTATATTTTTTATGATAATTTAAAGTCAAATTATATAAATCTTTTAATTCATTTTGTTTATTTATTAAAAAGATAATTAATCCTCCTCCTATTACAGTTTCTAAACATCTACATAATATATTAGGAGTTATATAAGAAAAATCTTGTAATATACATATTGAATATGTTTTTCCTAATATTTTTTTTGATTCTTTATAAAAACAAAATCTTATATCTGCATTTTTTAAAAACATATCAAAATTATTATCTACAGTTTGATCATATATACCTTTTTTTATTTTCTTCTTCATTTCACGATATCTTTTTTTTTTACTAGTTGAAAAATCTAACTTCTTTTTATAACACCATAATATATTATGTGTTCGATTTATTAAACGATTTAATAAAAAATAAAAATTTACAACCACATTCTTTCCTTCATCTCCTACAACAAAAAACATGCTCCTCTGACCTAAAGCGATATTATTTTCTATTAATATTTTTATTCTATTATCTACTTTTTTCTTCATCCTCAAATATAAATATAAAAATAAAACACAAAATTAAAATGTATATTATATATATATATAAATATATATATATTTTTTTTTTTTTTATTGTAAATATTATGTATTTTTTTTTTTTTTCCCCTTTCTTTTTTTAAATTTAAGGTTTTCTTATTCATCAGGAATATTTCATTTATATATGTGACTTGAATATTTTTTTAAATGTAAAAATATAAAAATAAAAAAAAATAAATATTATATATATATATATATATATTTTTATTTATTTATAATTCCTTAATGTATGATATAATAAATATAATTACATAGGAAAAAATTAACATTATATATTATGTAAATATAAAAAAATAATGTTGTTTTTATATAATTATATATATTTCTATTTCTACATATATATATTATATATATAAATGAATTTGTAATTTTATATATATGTACTTAGAAATCCTTGGAGGATTATATTTATATATATATGTTATTTATATATATTTGTTTGTAGAGGTATTCATATTAATTTATTATAAATATGAGATTATATGAACCTATATATTTTTTTTAAAATATAAAATTGTAAATAATATATAATTTTTTTTTTTTTTTTTTTTTTTGGGGTTAATAAATATTTTGTTATTTTATTAAAAAAATATATATAGATGAAAAGTTATTCATTTTATGTTCAACATATATATATATATATATATATGATATATATAATTTTAAAAAAATTACCAAAAAAAAATAATATATATAAACACTTAAAAAAAATCACATATACATTGAATATATATATAATATATATGATATATATATATATATATATAATATATATAATATATATATTATATTATATGTAAGATATGATGTCCTTTTTTGAAATTTTTCTATCAAAAATTTGTAACAAGATCTTATATGTTTTATATATAAAAGGTATATATATATTTTTACTTAGCTCATTGTAATATAACCAATATATTTGTTTGTTTAAGATTATAAAATTATTAAAATATATTTTGTTAGAATGAATGGTTGGATTTAAAGTTTGTTGATTTTGTTTTTTATTATAAATTGATTGAAATATATGTATACTATTTTTATAATTTTGTTTTATATTTTTTTCTAGAGATCCACATAACCATAAGATTTTATTTTGTTCATTTATATTTTTTAATATATGATAAAGTGTGAGACTTCCTATATTAATAATAGACATTTTCTTAATATTATTTTGAGAAGTATTTATTATATTATCTGTATGATAATAATATATTGTTTTTTCTTCATTATCATTAAGATTATCATCATCGTCATCTTTATAATGATGAGAGTGATGGTTGTCATTTTGTTTGTTTTTTTTAATAAAATTATTTACTAGGGCACTCATTGGATACAATTTTATTTTCTTTAATTTATTTTTATATTTGTTATAAAAGTTTTTCTTAGCAAATAATATCATACTTTTATAATCTTTATGTGGTAATAGACCATATAATATAATATGATCAGAAAAAGAAATAGATGATGAATATAAAGAAGAATTAAATGTAAGGTCACTACATTGTGTTTTATTTATTTTTATAATTAAATCTTTTGGAAGGTGTATATTTATTTTATATTTGTCATATAAATTAAAAATATTAAACAAAGAAAACTTTAATAACAACAAGACATTTTCAGATAGAGAAGATAAGTCACAAAATTGGAAGTTTATATAATTCTTCATATTAATAAGATGATGATTATTTTTTATAAAATGTTTTGATTCATCCATATGTTTCATATTTAATATATTTGTCATATTATTATTTTTAATTTTTTTGTTTCTTTTATTTTGTAAATCTTTAGGGTTTCCTTTTTTCTTTTCTGTTTGCATATTATAATTATTATCAAACTTAATATATATATTATTATTATTATTATTATTATTATTATTATTTATTTTTTTTTTTTTTTGAGATTCACACATCTCACCTCTTATAATATTACCATCATATAAAAAAAAAAGAAATAAAGAAAACAAGTCTCCAGATATATACACATCTTTTATTTTTAAAAAAATTAATAAGTTTAATAATTTCAACCATTCCTTTATTTTTCTCATATTTATAATACTTAACATATTATTCTTTATATTTGGAGATAAGATACATATATATCTTGTTTCTTCTCTTTCTAGTGATATATGCGAATTATATAAATCTTTATATATTTCTTCTTTGTTATCATTAAATTTGAAGAAATTAAAATAACATGATGTATATAAAGATGATAAAAAAAAGGATTTCTTTTCACACTTTGAAGATACAAATATTTTCTCAACTACCGATGAGTCTTCCATTTTTTCTTTCTTCATATATTCTATCGTTTTAAAGCTATATATATCCTTCTTATTATCATAATGATTATGTTTATATTTATTTATTTCTTTCAAATATTTAAAAAAATCAAAACTTGAAGATAGTGGTATATATATAGAAAAATTATTTTGATTCATATATTGAAATAAATAAAAATATTGAATTATAAAATAATATAATTTATAAATATTATTTGAATTATATTCCATATAAGAATCAAATAAGAAATATTTTAAATAAGCAGAATAATAATTATATAATATATTTATATGATTCACAGATATAAAATTAAAAATATAAAGAAGACAATATATTATTCTATGTATATATAAACCTATTTGTATATTTATATTTTTTAGAATATTCATTGATATTATATTATTTAATATATTCTTATCATCTATAATATAAGTATCTATATTTAATATATCAAATAATTTTATAAAATGAAAATTCACGAATTTATGTTTTATATTTTTGAACTCTTTACATTCTTTAGATTTTCTTTTTTTTCTCTTTTGATTGTTATATTGTGATATGTTCGATGAATTTTTAATATTACCATTATCCTCATTTTTTTTATTATCATCATTTTTTTTATTATCATCATTTTTTTTGTTATCATCATTTTTATCATTTTTATCATTTTTTTTATTATCATCATTATTTTTATTGTCATCATTTTTTTTGTTATCATCATTTTTATCATTTTTATCATTTTTATCATTTTTATTATTTTTAATTTTATTTTTCTTCTTTTTTTTTTTCTTTTTATTTTTCTCCTCACTATTAAATATATTATCAGTTTCTATAACACTCTCCACACTAACTTGAACATTATTTATATATTTATGTGTATTCATATTTATATTATTTTTTTTTTCTTCTTCCTTCGATTCAACTTTATATAAACATTTCAGTTTGTTTAATTTTTCTTTTATCGCTTCATTTAATTGTATATAATAATTTTCATATATAATCTGACTAAATTCTTCTTTATTAAATATAAACAATATATGTCCCTCCTCCTCCTGCTCTTGCTCTTGCTCCTCTTTATTATCATCATTAAATATTTTATTGTTTTTATCATTTTGATCATTCTGATTTTTAAAATTTTTAAAAAAGAGAGGAATGTTACTGTCTTCCACATTTTTTATATCATTATATTTGTTTATTTTGTCAAAGGTTTTTATATTTTCATTTAAAAGACATATAGTTTCGACACCACTCGTGTCATTTGTCTTATTATCCTCATAAATATTAGAATAATTCTCTTCATAATTTATATAATTAAATTTTTTTTTAAAGAATAAAAGTGTGTCTTGTTCATTTTTTATAAGATGTAATTTATATATACGTGTTCCTATGTTATCTATATATTCTTTTAAAAAAGGAAAAATAAAAAATAAAAAAATATTTTCATAAAACGTTTTCATATCATTCAAAGGATTATTTTGTTCTTGTTTGTTGATATTTTCTTTGTTTTTATTTTTATGATGATTATAAATAAATATATAATCAATAAAAATATACATATTTTTTACATTTTTATCTGCATATATTAGAATAGAAGAAATTAAATATATAATACATTCCTTTATATAATTGACATTATCGTTAGGTTTATTGGATATATACAATTCATATATATAATTGATAATTTCGATTAAAAGTTTATGATCCATATGAATGAAAATATTTTTGCTATCTGAAATATCAACAGGGGATTTATTACAACAAGGTTGATCAAAAAATCTTATGTTATTATTATTATTATTATTATTATTTGTGTTATTATTATTTATATTATTATTATTTATATTATTATTATTCATATTATTATTATTTATATTATTATTATTTATATTATTAATGCTGTTTACTTTTACAAGCCTCCATTTAAACAAAGAATACACATATCTTATTAATTCAATATAATAAAAAAAATAAAACATAGGTGATATATATAATTTATTCTGAAGATACATAAAATTAATAAAAAAAAAAAAAGTTTTTTTTTCTTTTAAATATTTAAGACAAGGGTTATATAAATCAACACAAAATTTATTACTAGTATAATTTAAAAAATTTATGAATTCATATTTTTTCTCATCTTTTTTTTCATATTTTTTCTCATCTTTTTTTTCATCTTTTTCTTCTTTATTATTATATAAAATATTTTTTTCCATATTATTCACTGGAATTATTTTTTTTTCTATCTCTTCTTCCTTTTCTACACCAGTTGTAGTATTTTTATTTTCATTTTTATTTTTATCTTTATTTTCATTTTTATTTTTATCTTTATAAGAAAACGAGTTTATTTTTTTATAATATAATATTAGCTGGCATATATATGTTCGTATGATATATATAAAAACATTCAAAGAATATTCTTTATTTTGATTGAATGTGTTATATATTTGTTGATATAAATTATTTATATGCTTCCAATTGGTGATATTATAATTAGATATATATACATAATATTTTTTTTTTTCAGAATTATCATAATTTTTTATTTTATATTTTTTTGATAGGATATATTGATTTAGATTTCCTTTCTTTAATAAGTCAGAATATTCATGTAAAAAAAAATGGAACATGAAAAATTCTATGGATTCATCATTATTTGTATATATTTGATGTGATGAAAGAAATTTACATTTCATATAATTAAAAAAGGATTGAATATTTTTATTTTCTTTATCGTCTGAGGAATGTAATATATGTTCATGTCTTTTATCTAAAGAAATATTATTATTATATTCTTTTTTATCTTTATTAAGTTGTATAATATTATTACATTGGTTCTTCTTCTTTTTAAAAAAAGGAACAATCTTTAGTGTATGTGGTTTATATTGATAATGAATTTTATAAGTGTTCATATAATTTGGGTTTTTACATATTTTATGTTTATATGTTTTATGTTTACACATTTTATGTTTATATGTTTTATGTTTATATGTTTTATATTTATTAAGATTATTTTTAATGTTTCCCTTTTGACGTATCTTTTTTTTTTTTTTTATATAATAATTTAATTTTATATATGCAGAATTATTAATTTTGCTTAATAATGCAAGAAAAGGTTGTATATTTATATAATTAATTTTTATATTATAAGTAGAATTAATAAAGTTTAATATATTAGAAATTTGTTTTATTCTTATAGGATATATATTATTGATTATGTTATATATTGATTCATATATATATATTTTTTTATTATTATCAATATAAAATTTTTCTTCTTTTCTATTTGTTATATGTTTGATTTGATTTCTTTGTAGATTATGAATTAGCTTATCATATAAAGAATGTTGATCTGTGGATTTATCATTTTGTTTATTATATTCTAAATAATTTCTTTCATCCATATGATTAATAGTAAAAAAAGAATTTATATATATATATACATGTTCTTTAAAAATATTATTATTACAATAATATTTTATAGTTATACATCCAAATGTATTAACAATATATTCAAATATAAATGTTAGGAGTATTTTTTGTTTGCTTCCACTTGGTTTTATATAACCAGAATTAGGATATATAAAAAGAGTATAGTTTTTATCTTCATCAAAATATAAACCATCCTTTAATTTTATTTTATTATTACTATTATTATTATTATTATTGTTATCATTTAATAATATTTTTTTTTTTAAAATTATTTTATAAAGTATTACACTTGAAGAACAATTTTGAAGAATAATATATTTATTATACATTTCCTTTCCACAATTATTTATTTCAATAAATTTACAATTTATTTTAAGATAATTAACTTGGTTTTTATTACATGTATTGTTTAAATATTTGTTTTCACTCCATTTATATTTATTATCATCACCATTATTATTATTATTATTATGTTCACATATGTTCATGTCCTTTATTTCATTCTCTGATAACAATAATGTTTCATCACTTTCTTGATTTTTAATTTTCTCTCCTTTTATATATAGAGGACTATCTAAAGGAACAGCAAAATTTGATAAAAAAAATTCCACATTATTTTTTATCTTATCAATTAATATACTTTCATATTTTTCTTTTTTTCTTTCTTTATTTGTTTTATATGATGGACTTAAATAATTTACATCATCATTTATTATTTCTTCAATATTATTTGTACATGTATTTTTTTTTTTTTTGTATGATATTTCTTTTTCGAATACTTTATTAAATATTCTTTTACTTTCATATGACATCTTATTTTCTTTTAAGTTCATTTTATTTATTGTCTCTTTGAATTTTATTTTTTGGGTTTCATATCTCAGGTTTTCTGTCCAGTTAACTTTTTTTTTCTCTTCTTGGTTTATATATTCAACTATGTTGTTTATCTGGGTTAGAATAAAAATATGATAATAAAAACAAAATGGATGAAAAAAAAAAAAAGGGACAAACCGTGAGATATATTACGTGTGTGTAATTCATAAAATGAATAATATCAATAGATACAAGATACAAAAAAATATGTATATATATATATATATATATATATATATAATTACTTCATTTTTTGTCCTATATTTTTCGGCCTGTTCCCCTAACGTTTCTTTCTTCTTGGTTTTATCCTTTAATATTTTATTTTGCCTCTCCCATTTTAATTTTGTTTCATCGTGTTTTTTTAAGATCTACAATAAGAAAAAATAAAATGCATATGCCCCCACACAAATATATAAATACATAAATACATATATATATATATATATATATATATATATATATATATATTTATTTATTTATTTTTTTGATACCCTTTCCTCCTTTGTGCTCTTTAAAATTTTAGGACTCGAGAGTTTTTTCCCCTTTTTATCATCCATACTTTAAAAAGAAGTGAGGAAAAATAAAATTAAATAAATAAAAGCACACACACATATATATATATATATATATTTATTTATTTATTTATTTATTGTAAGTTTATATTTTTATATTTAGTTAGATTAAAAATTCAAAATAATATTTCTCTTATTTTTTTTTTTTTTTTTTCTTTTTGTGCATATTCCAAAATTTCGTATCTCTCCATCCGTCTTGATAGATAAAATATATAAATAAAATTTATTTTTTTATGTCGTGAATGTGTTTGAACATAGGGTTCTTAAAAATAAAAAATAACATATATATATAAATATATATAAATATATATGTATATTTTATGTTTGTGAGATATCCTTATATATTCTCTGTTGTTTGGAAGGTAAAAGATGATATTATTCATGTGCATACTTATAATATATTCTTACACACACATATATATATATATATATTTTCATTTTTGTGTTAAGAATTTATTGTATATGTCATCATTTTTATAAGAATCCATTGAAGCATTACTCCTCACCAGATATGGAGGTGGTATGCCAGGTGTGTAATCAAAAAAGGAAGGAAAATTAGTATTATCAAAATGTTCATGTGGATATAAAAATAAATTTTCTATATCATATAAATTTCTTAATTCTTCTGTAAGAATATGTATTTTAAGAGGACCACAATGTGTTATTATCCATTCATCAAATTTATTACAATAACAATAAACTACATTAGATATATATGGTATTTCTAAATCTATAAATATTTTACTTATTAATTTTCCTACTTTTTTATTATGTTTAGCTGTATTACCTGTACATAATATTAAAAACATACCTATATCTCTTCTTCCACATTTATCAAGGTCTATAACTTTAATATCTTTTACTTTTTCATGTTTTAATATACATATAATTTGTTCAATCGTAGGCATAATACCTTTTTCTAATGTCATATCTTCATCATCATCATTATTATTATTATTATTATTATTATCATCATCTTCATAGTTAAATAAAAAACCTTCTTTATCATTTGGTCTTATTACAGGGTTTTTCATGTTTGCATAGTTATAATAATCTTCATTTTCATCATAAACATAATCATCTTTATTTATATTATTTTCTCTTTCTTTATAATATTTATAGCTTTCTTGAATGAGCTTTTCTTTATTATTTTCAAAAAAAACCTGTGCTGGAGTTAAAAAATTATAGGACTCATACGTTTGACCATATGTACTATTTTGACTATTTGAATTATCTTTATATTTGTTACTATTATAATTATTATAATGAATATCATTATATACACCATTCTGAACATTTTTATTATCCAGAATAAAATTATTATCTTGTATTTTTTTATTTATTATTTCATTTTTATTATGATCTTCTTTCATATTTGAATACTCTGTTTTTTTCTCATTGAATACATTTAAATGATCTTGTTTTTTTTTTAATTGTAAAGATTTATAGTAATCAATAGTTTCTCGAATAAAACATTTTATATCTATATTATCATTAGACATTACATTATTATATTTATTATTTATATTAAAATGATTATCATATATATTAGCATTTATCATTTCATCAATATTATCTTTTTTATTAGAATTTTTTGTGATATCTTCATTTATTAATTCACACTTAAAAGAAATATTTCCTTTATTTATAATTTCATTATCAATATTTATTAGTTCAATTTTATCTTTCTCATTATATGAATGTCTTGAATTCTTAGGACTCTTAATTGAATTTTTTATCTTGTCAAAAATTTTATGTTCACTTGTAGTGTATCTCTTTTGTGAACCCAAGAACGAAAAGGGGCTGAATTTCTTTAACATATTTATAGTGAAAAATATAGCATTATAAATAAATAAATAAATATATATATTATATATTATTTCCCTTGGATTGTCATTATTTCATTTATTTCAAAGAATCCCCACAATCTTCATAATTTCACAGCCCACATCATACATAAAAATATTCAATATGTAACTATATATATTATTATTATCAATATGAAAAAAAAAAAAAAAAATATATATATATATATATATAATTAGAATATGCCATATGTTAATTAAAATAATAAAGGTTTATATATATTTGAAAAAAGAAAAGAAAAGAAAATCCTCTTACAATATTTACATATATATTATATCATATATATGCAGTGGGTTATCTGATGGCCCTTTAAAAAAAATTAATATATATATATATATATATATATATATAAATATGATTAAATAAGCATTATAAATATTATTGCATTGTATTTTTTTTTTTTTTTTTTTTTTATTTTTTTTTTTTATAATAACGAGCAACGTTGTTTTATATATATATATATATATTATATGGAAAAAATAAAAAACGTATAGCATTTTAAAATGTAATAATAAAATATATGAAAAAAATATTAATTATTTTTTAATATAAACATAATATATAATGTAAATTATATATATATATATATATATATATATTTATTTATATATTTTTATATATTTTCTTTAAAATGATATAGTTTTATAAAGATGTCATTCATATATAGAAAGGCCGCATCTATGTTATCAAAGTGTTGCCAAGGGAGAGGTATCAAAGAAATTCTTTATGAAAAAGATGACCCGTCCAAAAAAAAGGTAAAAATAAAAATAAAAATAAAAATAAAAATAAAAAAATTTATATATACATACATATATATATATATATATATATATATATGTATATGTTTGTTTTTATTTTTACGTGTTGGATTTTTTCTTCATCTTAGATACATTACCTGATATATAAAACCCTAGAAGATTTGAATATTCTAAATGATATATACAATTTGTATTTAAAGAAGATATGTAAAAATAAATACCTAGGGCTTATACTCTTAAGCGTCTTAGTGCACAGAAAAAAAATCGACGGAGGAGGAATTATAAAAAAAGAAATTAAAAAGAAGGAAAAAGATATTTTAAAATATTACGAAGAATATAAAGGTTGTTTTAATCATGATGAAAAATTAAATGATGAAATGATAAAGAAATATTTTATTATATATGATGAAAAATATGAAGATGATAATATCCATATAGATAATACAAAATGCTTTGAGAATATACAAAATAAAATAGATTTACAAAGAGAGTCAACATTATTTAATAATGATATTAATAAGAATAGATTTGAAAATATTATAAATAGACTTATAAAAGAAAATATACATATCGAAATTGATGATGATGTTGAATACTTATATAAAATTAACAACAAAGATGTTTATAAACTTATAAATAATATTATATATAAAGAAAATAAAATAAGAATAATAGATAAAACATCATGTCTAGTTGTGCAAGCAGCAAATATTAAAAAAGGTATGATCATAGTTGATGTTTGTTCTTCACCTGGAAGTAAAGCGATTTTTTCTCTTTCTCTTTTAAAAAAAAAAGGATATTTGATATGCATTGAAAAAGATAAAAAAAGATGCTATACTTTATTAAATGAACTTTTAAAAAATAAAGAATATGTGGGTTTATATATGAATGAAAATTTTGATGATAATCAAAAGATAACACTTAATAAAACAAATTTTTTTCATAATGAAAAAGAAAATAAAAAACAAAATAAAGATAAAAATAAAAGTGAATATAAAAATATAAATATACAAAAAAATGTATATTATATACAACACATAAATAAAGAATTGTTTATAAAAATATATAACTGTGATTTTTTTAATTTGACAAGTCAAGATTTTTCCACATTTCAAAACATAGATGCTGTGTTTATTGATCCATCATGTTCTTCTAGTGGTATGCCAGATTTTATATACAAAAGTAATATGATGAATATGTATCTCCATGATAATGAAGATAATCTCAAAAAAAATAAAAATAAAAATAAATATAATAGCAACGGTAACAATAATAGTAACAATAATAGTAATAATAATAATAATAAATATAAATTATCAACATCTTATAATAATGACAACATTACATCTAATAATAACACATTAGATGAAAATAAAACTTATTCTATTAACGATGATATTTTAAAAGGTAACATTCCAAGGGTACCTACTTGTTTTATAAATAAAGTTAAAAAATTATCAGAATTTCAAAAAAATATATTATCACATGCAATAAATATTTTTAAAACAGCTAAAGTTTTTATTTATTCAACGTGTTCATTTTTTGAAGAAGAAAACGAACAAGTCATACAATACGTTCTAGAAAGGTATCCTAATATTAAATTATTAAATGCTGGTAAAGAGAAATTTCTTTTTAGAAATGGTAATTATGTGTTCTCAAATAAATGTGTCCGAACCTTTCCATTAATACATTCATGTAGGGGCATATTTATTTCGAAGATGAGTCTAGGTCTCTAAGAACTCAACCATATAAATAAACAGACAATAAAAAATATATATATATATATATAAGGATATATTTTAAAAGAAGAAGAAAAGAGCAAATTTGCTTTTCATTATTCATAATATCATCTTTTATTATTTTTTTTGTATTTTTAAAATGTTTACACAAATAAAAATATATATAAATATATACACACACACACATATATATATGTATGTTTATTTTTATTTTTATTTTTTTTTGTTATTTTAAGATGGCTGAATATATAATAAACCTAATGTTAATTATAAAAATATAAAGTATGAATTTAATTTATATTTATCAAAAAAAAAAAAAAGAATATATATATATATAAACACTTACACATATATATATTTATATATATATATATATATATAAACACTTACACATATATATATTTATATATATATATTTTTATGATATTTGCTTTTCTGGTGGTGTGTCGGCAAATCGCTCAGCCTTCAATGTTTGCATGTACTCATCAAACTTGTTGAGGTCTTCAAATCTAGGCTGATATATTTCTGAGGATGCATTCCATAGTGTTAAGTATCCTTGTGTATCAGCAGCTATAAGTCTTCTTCCATCATGTGACCAAGTTAATTTATTTGTAGAAGAATTATCTAAAGAAACATCAAAAAATGAGGACTCAGTATCATATAAAATATTCCATAATTTTATTTTTCCATTGCTACTACAAGTTGAAAAAAGAGCAGGATGTGTTGGATTCCATTTTATATCCATAATATAATCTTCAAAAGAATCAAATACAATTAAAGGATTTTTAATATTTTTTATACTTAATAATTGACATGTCCAATCTATTGAACTTGTTAATATAATATCATTATTATCATTCATTCCTTCAAGTGAAGGATGGAATTGTGCTGATGTTATAGGTCCCTTATGTATAGAATTTGAATTTATTATACCTACTTTCATACCATGTATTTGTGCTTGAAATAATGATCCATCTTCTGTTCCTCCATATAATGTATTTATATCACCTTCAGGGAATGCAAATGTTGTGCATGAAATTTCTCTGTTTCCTTTTTTTAAATCTATTGTATTAGATGGATATGTAAACATACTTAAGGACCAATTACATAATCTTCCATCAGTATCTGCTGTTATTAAATTATGAGAATTTTGTGTTCCTATTATCTCAGCACAATATATAGAATGCATATGACCTTGTGATGTAAGTAATGTTTGTTGTATTGGCTTTTGGCTAGCTCTTATATCCCATAAGACTACATTACCTGTATATGTACCACCTATAATTAAATGTGGATGGAATTTATTAAACAATGATGTACATACACTAGATTCTGATGTAAATACATATTCAGGTCTATTCTTCATTGTAACATTCCATAATAAAACATATCCTTCAGGTTCTATACAATTATTACATTCTGATAATCCATAAGAAGCTAAAAATAATTCATTATATATATTAGATGTTCTTACATCTGTTATACCTCTACCATTTATATATTTTTTACAATAATATGTATTTATTAATTTTAATTTATCCACATCTTCCGTATTTTCTAACATATCATTATTATCATAAGTATATGCACAATGAAATAAATCTTGTTCACCTAAAAAACGCTCAACTATCTTACTACTATTCTCAAGAAAATATAAAAAACTAGAACTTTTTAATATCTCCTCTTTTTTTTCTATATTCATACTTTTTAGATATGTTGAGTTATATGTATTTAACGTATTATCATTGTAATTAAACGTTGTAACATTTTTATTGTATATATAATTATTATGACCATTTTGGTTATTATAATTCTCTTCACACGTTTTATTTACATCATTTTTTTTTTTTTCTTTTTTTTTATCATCATTATGTATTCTGCTATCATTCGTATGTTTTATCTTATACATCAATAATTTCTTTTTATCATGACTTTTTCTATGTCCCTCGCTTATTTCTTCAGTGTTATAACTCAGTGATGTTTTTTTTATATTATTCATATTGTTTATATTATTTATTTTATTTTTTTTTTTGCATATATTATTATCTAAAAGGGACACTTCATTATTTTCAACAAGATTAACTTGAATGGATTTATCAAAAAAATTGATTCCTTTTGGTTGTATGTGTATAACGTTTTTTTTATTTTCTTTATTGAACATATCAATATGAAAATTAAAATTAGGTATAGAATTTTTTTTTTTATGCAAAAGAAAAGATTTATTCATAAAAATATTATCCATAGAATTTGGATGATTGAAAGGTTGTTCAGTATAAACAACATTTTGATTTTTATTATTATTATTATGATCATATTCTGAATAAAATGACATATCATTAATTTGTTCATGTGACTCTTTATTACTATGATGAATATTATTATAATTAGCAGTATTTTCTAAGGACTCTAAAAAATTATATAACATTTCATTTGGATCAGGATATTCTTCAACAACATTATTAAACGAATGTATATTATTCTTTTCTTTTACAGCATGTTGTCTTTTTTTTAATTCTTCTAAGTATTTTTTCTTTACTTCTAATTCTACCATCTGTTCATTTATTTTATTCTCTAATTCTAGTCTCTCGCTTTCATCAATGGGCTTCAAAATATCGAATTCGGATATGCTTTCCATTTTGTGTAATGATAAATTGGTAAGATATGTCTAAATATATATAGGTGTGTATATGTAATATGAATATATATATACAACATGCAAAAAAAAAAAAAAAAAAAAAAAAAAAAAAAAAAAAAAAAAAAAAAAAAAAAAATAATAAAAAAAAAAAAAAAAAATAAAAATAAAAATAAATAAATATATTTTTTTTTTT
>NC_031490.1:714152-717755 GCF_001602025.1 Plasmodium gaboni | reverse complement strand
CCTTTGTCAAGCCCTTATATAAGTGTTTTTTTTAAATTGTGCATATATATAAATATAAATATATATATATATATATATATATATATATATATATATATATATATATATATATATATATATATATATATATATATATATATATATATATTTTATTTTTATTTTTATTTTTATTTTATCTTTGTTATGATGATAATAGGAGGGGAATTCTCTTCAAAAGGTCACATATCCCCTTGTGATAAAAAATATCCAGAGATGTTTTTAAAACATGATGAACAGGATGAAGCAGTTAATAAAGAATTTTATAATAAGATGGGAGATATCATTGAATATATCGATACATCGCGAAATAAAAGTAATGCAACAAATGCATAAGTGTAATATGTATGTATATATATATATATATATATATATATATATATATTTTATTTTATTTTATTTTTTTAATTTTTGTGTTTTTCTAGTTTCACTTATACAATCAGAAAACCTAACGAAGAGAAAGGAACTAAGAAATGAACATGCTTTCTTAAAGAAAATAGGAGAGGTGTGTAAAAAAAGTTGTGATTATTATTTTGATACAAATATAAAATTTCATGATGCTTGTGAAAATTTTTCTATTCTTTTTAAAATATTTTATGATTCGTTAATATATATTGTTAAAAAAAATGAAGAAGTTGACAATGTTCAGATGATTTTAGAACAAATAGAAGACAATATATCAATCAAAAAAGTAGAAAAAGAAAAGATGAATATATTATTAAAAGATAAATTAAATGAAATAGAAAAAAATATATCTTTTATGAAAAATGAATCTGTAAATTTAAATAATAAAATAAAAGAAATAAATTATCAAATTAATCAACATAAAGAATCTTTAGATTCTTTCAGTACCTTAACAAATTTAAACTCTGAAAAATTAGTTGTATTAAAAAATCAATATAATAATTTAACTGATGAAAAAGAAAGCATAAATAGGAGCATTGAGAAAAAAAATGACACAATGGAAATGAGTAAATATAATTTTGTGGAGCAAAAAAAGAAACTGGTATCCAAAAAATGGAAGAAAATAAATATTGTTATGAAAACATATATATATATATATATATATATATATATCAATGTTATTTTTTTATTTTTTTTTTTTTTGTGTGGTATATGTGTAAAAGAAAAATATTCCTTTCACATATGACATCTAACATATATATATATATATATATATATATATATATTTGTTAAACCCTGTTGTATATTTTTAAAATGCAGGAGGAAGAAAAGAACGAACTCATTGTTAAAGAAAAAGAATACAGACATAAAATAGAAGAGTTACAAATATGTAGACAAGAAACATACTCAAATTACATAAGATTAGAATCACAAGCACAATTTGTAGAGAGCCAAGTAAGCTCACAAGAATATTACGAAAAAATAATCGACCAAGGACTAAGTAACAGTGTAAATACAAAAAAAGAAATAGAAGAAAATCTAAGTGCTCATAAAAATGAAATAAATAAAATAACAGAAAAAATAAAAAAATGTAAATTAGAAAAGAAAAAGGGAAATGATAAATATAACGAATTACAGAAAAAAATTAGTAAGCTACAAAAAGAAGTAGAAATAAAAGAAAAGGATGCACATGAATTAAAAAAGGAATATAATGATATTAATGAACATGTAAAAAATGAAGAATATACTTTAAATGAATATATTTTACAAGATTTAAAAAAAAAAGAAATCTTGTTACAAGAAGAAATTGTTAATTATAAAGAAGAAATAAAAACATTAATCTTAAAAGAAAAGGAAAAGAAATTAAATAACTATCAATATAATATTATAAATCATATAGACATTAAAGATGACATAGACACAACATATATTGATTATATACAAACAAATATGTTAATTCAAGAATTAGAAGATATATTAAATGAAATGAAAAAAAAAATTAAAGAGGAAGAAGAACAAGTATGGAAAAAAAATAGAGAAATACAAAATGAAAATATCAAAATAAATGAATTACAAAATAAAATAAATGAAGAATACAATAAAGAAAAAGAAATCGATTCAGATGTTCTTGTTATGGAAGAAAAATTAATTGTACTTCAAAACAAAGAAAAAGAAAATCAACAAAATATTGATAATTTAAAAGAAGAAATAAATTCAAAGGAATTGAAAAATAATAAAAAGAAAGAAGATATTCAACATTTAGAAAATAAAATAAATGCAAATAAACAAAAAATAGAAAATCAAATGTTACAAATACATAAAGAATATGAACAAAAAAATAAAATCTTATACGAAAAAATTAATTATTATACAGATATGAATTCTAAAGAGAAGAAAAAATTAAAAGATGATATTGATACATATACACAACAAATTAAAATACAATATGATTTACAAAAAGAAAAAATAGAAAAAGAAGAAAAACAAAAAGTTGATGATGAATTCAAATATTTAGATCAAGAAATAAAAAAAAAAGATGATTTAATAAATTATTATAAAGAATTATTAAATAAATATGAAAACAATACAAATATGAATTTTATAAATTATTCACAACAAGATAATATACAAGCAACAAAGGAAATTAATACTTATGAAGAAATCAAAGATAATAGAAAATCAATACAAAAAAAAAAAATAAACTCTTCAAATACATATAATAATTTTAATAAATATAAATTATATACAATGCCTGATCAATATAAAATTGGCTATTTTGATGTTACTTCACCAAATGATATGAGAAGAAAAAGTATCAAATATCAAAACAGATCAGTAAAATCACCTCATATTACTAGGTTGCTCGAAAAAATTAAAAATAGAAAAGAATGTCATACATTAGTAGGATCCAAAAAAACACCTCTAACACAAGCAAACAGTATCAATGAAAAAGACAACAACAGGAAGAGCACTAATAATAAGCCTCTTAACAAAACGAAAAAAACTCAAAATGATAATTCTTTCGATTTATTTCAACATTTGTAAATAAAAATAAGGGGAATACATAAATATAAAAATATATAAACATATTTAAAATTTTTTTTTTTTTTTTTTTTCTTTTAATTGTAAAAATGAAATATTAATTTCTTTTTACATTTCGTGGGGTAATTACCTTTTGTTTTCCAATTAGTCATAGCCTCCAATATTGTTTAATGTTATGTGTATGTATAGATATATGCAATATATGTATTGTTTTTTTTTTTTTTTTTTTTTTTTTTTTTTTTTTTTTTTTTTTTTTTTTTTTTGTAATAAAATGTATATAGACTGTAAGACAAATTATATTTTTTAATTTTCATAAATTCCTTTTGAATTTTGAAGGATATATTGATTATTTTCTTCTTTTTTTATAAATTATAAATGTTGACATATTTATTTTATATTTAAAGGTAAAGGATGAAGAAAAAAAGGGAAGTTATTAAAATAAGGTATAGTTCTGTATGGCACATATGTATATATATATGTATATTTCTTAATGTATGAAAAATATATATATATATATATATATATATATATTATATATATATTATGAACAGTTCATGCATTTTTTTTATAAAAGAATAAAAATATTATGAACAGTTTATTCTTTTTTTTTTTTAAAAAATA
>NC_031490.1:709828-714037 GCF_001602025.1 Plasmodium gaboni | reverse complement strand
TTTTTTTTTTTTTTAATAAAATGTATATAGACTGTAAAACAAATTTTTTTTTTTATTTTTCATAAATTCCTTTTTAATTTTGAAGGTTATTTTTATTTTTTTCTTTTTTTTTATAAATTATAAATGTTGACATATTTATTTTATATTTAAAGGTAAAGGATGAAGAAAAAAAGGGAAGTTATTAAAATAAGGTATAGTTCTGTATGGCACATATGTATATATATATGTATATTTCTTAATGTATGAAAAATATATATATATATATATATATATATATATTATATATATATTATGAACAGTTCATGCATTTTTTTTATAAAAGAATAAAAATATTATGAACAGTTCATACATTTTTTTTTCTAAAAAATATAAAAAAAAAAAATGGATGATCACACACTTTACGTCATAAAAATTTGCACACATATGAAAATATACATATATATATTTAAAAAAAAAAAAAAAGAGGAATCTATATTATAATAATTATTATAGTTTTATATTTTTTAATAATAATATAATATATATATATTATTAGTGAATAAAAAAAAAAAAAAAATATATTGGTAACATTTACGTATTATATCTTGTCTGTTATTAATTAATAACACATTTCTAATAAACCATATTCGAAAATAAAATGTTCCTACATTCATTTTTTATTTGAAATATTCAAAGTTTGTGTCAGCTATATAAAACAGATACAAATAAAAAAATAAGATATTGTAAAATAATATATAGAAAAAAAAAAAAAAAAAGCCAACAAATAATGGTAATATCAAATGAAGCATAAAATGTAATTACATATATATATAATATGTATATATTTGTTTTTTTACCCTTGTGTCATTTTTTTTTTTTTTATTTTTCTTTACAAATATATATATATATATATATGTTGTGTTCATATATACATATTATGTGTACCTATAATTTGTTTTATATTATTGTCAGAGTGAAGCAGAAGAAATATTGAATCGTATTAAAAATCACAAAGGGGTTATAGGAATATTAGTTGTAAACAGTGAAGGGTTAATAATAAAAAGTACATTTGATCAGCAACAGTCAGATTTACATGCTTCATTATTAACACAACTATCTAAAAAAGCTAGGGATGTTATTAGAGAATTAGATCCTCAGGTATTTTAATATTTATGAAATGAAAAAAAAAAAAAAAAAATTTATTTTTATATAAAGGAATATATATATATATATATATATATATATATATATATATAAGGTTTCATGTAATTTTCTTATACGAAGTTTTATATTTAATCATTTTATTTTATTTTATTATATTTCCTTTCTTATTTTAAAGAATGATATAAACTTTTTACGTTTACGATCAAAAAAGCATGAAATAATGATTGCCCCTGATAAGGATTATACGCTTATAGTTGTCCAAGACCCTTATGCAGATAAGGACAAGAGTTAATAATAAAGGAGTATACAAAAATATATAAACATTATTTTTGTTTATATATTATATATAATTATATTCATTTGTTTATAATATATTTTTTGTTTCATATTTATTTTATATCTTTATAACTTTAATTCATACATATATTATATAAAACATAAAAGTTTACAATTATATATATATATATATATATATATATATATATATTATTATACAAGCAACGTTTTATTTTATTTTATTTTATTTTATTTTATTTTTTGGTAATATTTAACATAAAACTAAAATATAAGGAATAAGAAAAAAAAAATTAAAATATATTATAATGTTCATATTTTTATCCTTTTGAAGTTCATTTGTTGATAGGTATAAAAAAAATATAAATATATTATATATATATTATATATATATATATATATTATAATAATATAACGTCACCGTGTTAAGTACTTATAGAATAAATTAAGCCTATACATAAATATAATATTATATATATTTATAATGCGTAGTTTTTTTTTTTTTTTTTTTTTTTTTTTATTTATTTTAAAACTTTATTCCCCATAATAAAAATTATATATATATAATATATATTTATATATTATATTTTATATATTAATGTAGTAAAATTTAATGAATTAAAAAAAAAAAGAATATATAATATAATATATTACATCATAAGATTAATAATATATATATATATATATTTATTTATTTATACAATTAAATTATAATGATTTCCAAAGAATGACGAATTATAAAAAAATATAGCAATTTTTTAAAAAAAAAAAAGAAAAAAAATTATAAAATAAATAAATAAATAAAGGGGACGATTTCAATATAGTCAACATGACAACATCACAAATAGACGCAGATAAAGAAAACCAAATAAGCGCTGTTATAGATTTTTTAAATAACAATGAAGAAGTAAATATTTTAGGTAAGAATAATTAAAAAAAAAAAAAAGAAAAAACATGGTTTTAATATTTATTAATATATAATTATATACTTATATTTTATTTTATCTTTTTCAGATACCAAAAAAGATGAGGAAAAACTTGATGATGAAATATCGAAGAAAGAGAAAAAAACGAAAAAAGATAAGTTTCCTTCCAAAAAAGAAAAAAAAAGAAAGGCAATGAATGAAGGTAACAAATATTAAACATAAAAAGGACACACATATATATATATATTTATGTGTGATATATGATTATATATTTTTTATTTATAGACGAAATTGTGGAAAGAAATAAGAGGACAGTTTTTGTTGGAAATGTACCAATAAAAGATGTGTCAATTTCTAAATTATTGAAAATTTTAAATATAGAAAAATCAATTGTAGAAACGGTACTATCAAAAGGATAAAATATATATATATATATATATGTATTTATTTATTTATTTATTTATATCATATTTTTTGTATCACTTTATTTTTATTTATTTAAACTTCTTAGGTACGTTTTCGATCCTTACCTTTAGAAGAAAAATATGCAGATAAGAAAAGGCTGGGAGTCTTGCGTAAAAAATTTACGGTATTAAAAAAAATTTGTATATGTAATATATTTATTCTTATATATTATGATAGCAATTATATAGTTACATTCATTTTATTTTATTATATGTTTAGGATGTAAAGGATAATAAAAACGCCTTGGTGACTTTGAAGGATGAGAAAGATGTTCCTCTTTTACTGGAAAGAAATGTAAATATATAAAAATTGTATATATATATATATATATATATATATATGTGTATATTTATTTATATTTATTTATATTTATTTATTTATATTTATTTATATTTTTAAGGGCACGATATACGAAGGTTATGTTTTAAGGGTTAATAAATTTGGAGATAACAAATCGTTCAGTAGGAAGAAATCTATATGTATTAAAAATCTATGCAAGAAATTAAATGAGAAAGACTTGTATGAAATTATGAAGGGTGTGGATACAATAAAGGGTACAAGAAAAAAAAAAAAAAAAAAAAAAATATATATATATATATATATATATGTGTACATGTTTATTATTATTTCTTTTTTTTGTGTGTAGGTGTTAGAATATTGAGAGACACTGCAACGAGTATGTCAACGGTGAGATAATATATATATGTGCATAAATAAATAAATAAATATATATATATATATATATATTTAATAATTTTCTTTTTTTTGTATTTTTAGGGTACAGCATTTATTTTATTTGAAAACCGAAGTGCTGTGAAAAAGGCCATACAACAATTTAATGGATATACAATAAATGTAAGACATAAAAAAAAAAATATATATATATAATATATATATATATATGTATCTATTTTTTTTTTTGTTTTTATAGGACAGACAAATTGTTGTCGAAAAAGTGCAGGACGACAAAGAGAAGAAGGGGTATAGCCATAATGAAAAAAGTTCCTTCAAAAAAAAAAATAAGGAAAAAGGTAAAAATGAAAAATAATAAATCAAATAATTGAAATATAAAAAAAAATGTTAATCTGAAAATTAAAGGTGTTATAAATATATAAATATATATAAATATATATATATATATATATATATTTATAATATATGTATATTTTTTTTTTTTTTTTTTTTTTTTGGGGGTAATAAAAATGTGAAGAAAGACTTTACAAAAAAGTTTAATAAGTACAAATCGAAAAAGAAAAAATACATGAGAAGGAGAAAAAAAAAGGAACATAAAAATGTTGTAAAGAATTAATTATAATAAATATAATAGATTAATATTGTTATATTTATTATTTTGTTTATTTTATTATTTTTTTTTTTTTTT
>NC_031490.1:707516-709528 GCF_001602025.1 Plasmodium gaboni | reverse complement strand
ATATGGTATATATATATATATTTTTTTTTTTATAGGTTATATATTATAATATTATATATATATTATATTTCTTGTTAAATTTTTATATTTATGTAATAATAATATTAATATAATATTATATTGTATATATAAATGTACATTAAAAAAAATATATATGTAATATATAATATATATTATATATATATTATATATTATGATTTTATTTTTTAAAATTTATTTTTCATTTTGTATAATATCTTTTTAAAAAAATAAAAATATATATATATATATATATATAGATTTTATTCATGTTATTATTAATTTTTTTATATATTTATAATTAAAAAGTATAATGAAAAAAAAAAAAAAATAGGTGAGGGGGAAAAAATAAAAGGTGAACACATTTAAATATATATATATATATATATATATATATATATTTATTAATTTGTTTTATAAAGTGATGTTTTAAAACATCCTTATGGTAATAAATTATATTACCTACCATTTATTTTTTATATTATGATATATACATTTTTTATACTATAAGAAAATAAGGAAATTAAGAAATTTAATAAAATCCCTTACACCCCTTAATTACATATATATATATATATATAATATATATATATTAAAGATTAAGAACAGAGTTATTTTAAGAATTGTTGTTGTATAGAAAAATAAAACAGTAATTAAAGAGAAAAGTATTATATAAATATATATATATATATATATATATATATATATGGTACCTATTTATTATTTATTATATATTATTTTTTGTTTTTGTTTATATGTTATACTTAAAATAATTCATATATAATATGAGCTTGTCCGTGATATCAAGCACACAAAATTAAAAAAAAAAAAAAAAAAAAAAAAAAAAAAACACATACATATTATAATATATATATATATATATGTGTGCTGTTTAAAAATTTATGTTATATGATAATATTTCCTAACGTTAATATATTTTTTTATTTTTATTTTTATTTTTATTTTTTTGTGTACACATGAATATATATTTTTTGTGATATTTTTTAAAATTACATTAATGTTATATTTATGACCCTTTGTCATATGATATAAAAGTGATATAATAAAACATATCATATATTTATATATATATATCATTGTATTTTTATTTTTATATATAATGCCTTCATTGAAAGAAGAAGTATCTTTTGAGAATAGAGTTGCAGAGACTCATAAAATTCGTTCGAAGTATCCTAATCGTATACCTGTAGTATGTGAAAGAGCTAACAGATCTAATTTGCCAATAATTGAGAAAAAGAAGTTTCTAGTACCTATGAATATGTTAGTTGGAGAATTTAAATTTATATTACATCAACATATAAATCAAAGTGCATATGGAAATAACATGAAGTTATTTAGAGAACGTACTATATATTTATTTGTAAATAATATAGTGCCTAAAACAGGATTATTAATGCAAGATCTATATGAAATGTATAAAGATGAAGATGGATATTTATATATGGAATATAGTTGTGAAAGTTGTCTAGGATAAAATATATAAATATAAATATATACACATAAATATATACACATAAATATATACATATAAATATATACATATATATATATTTATGTATATACCATTTTGTTGTTTTACAAAGATAATGTAATTTTTTTTTTTTTTTATAAACCGTCTTTTTTTTTTTTATTATTATTTAATTCTACTACGAATATAATAGTGTCAATGTGAATATATTTATATATATTATTTATTTTATTATTATGTTTATTTGTATGTTTAAATTTATTTTTGTTTTTATGTTTATCCTATATATATATATATATATATTTTTATTTTTATCTTTTTATCATAAGGTTGTGTGACCTTTATATTTTTACAGAATGATAATATGTATAAAAAAAATAAAGAAATAAAATAAAACGTCGAACAATAAAAGAACATCAAAGTGGAAACAAAAAAGGAAATTATCAAATAATAAAATAATATAAAAGGAATATAAAAATATTATATATTTAAAAAAAAAAAAAAA
>NC_031490.1:696431-707216 GCF_001602025.1 Plasmodium gaboni | reverse complement strand
AATAATAATAATAATCATAATATAAAAGATAATAATAATAATAATAATATTGATAACAATATTGATAATAATATTGATAATAATATTTTTAATAATAATGATGTATTACCCCCTTTAGGTAATAAAAACATCCTAGCTGATATTGAAAAGATATGCGAAGAAGCAAATAATTTAAAAGATAAAGAAAAAAAAATAAATTATCTTATAGAACAATGTAGTCCATTATCTAAGAAAAATTATTTCCCTCCTATTTTAAAAGTGAACAAAGCTTATAAGAATAAAAAGATAGATGAATTTAATAAGGGTAATAAAAATTTTTATATTAATCAAGTCAGAAAAGATATATTTTATAGGTACGTTAATAGGTGCGATGAAAATTTATTTATGGCTATAGATATACAAATTGATGGAGACCAACAAAGAAAGGATGATATAAAAAATAAAAAATATGGTGACAATAAAAAATATGGTGACAATAAAATATATGGTGACAATAAAAAATATGGTGACAATAAAAAATATGGTGACAATAAAATATATGGTGACAATAAAAAATATGGTGACAATAAAATATATGGTGAAAGTAATAATTATTATGATCCTATAAAGAGAGATAACCTTATAGAAGATGAAAAAAATTTGAACAACTTTTTTGTTATATACAATGATAATATCATAAAGAATATTGAACCAGTTGATAAAAAAATCGATGCTATTAAAAATTTGTTGAATGATAAATATTTGAAAGAGAAAAAATTAATTATTACGATTGATGCTTATAGTGATAATTTAATATTATATTGTTTTCTTTATATAATTTTAAAGCATATAAATAAAATGCATTTATGTACTTTTTTAAATATAGAAATAAAAGAGATAGTTGTAAAAATGAAAGAGGTTTTTGATCTACATTTTAATGTATATCATATTATTAATTATATATATGAATACATACACACCATTTTGAAGTGTTATCATTTAAAAATAAAAAAAAAAGAAAAAAAAAATATCAAAGAAGAAGATATCCAAAAAAATATGTATTGTAAAAATGAAATGTTATGCTATAACAACAATGATGATGATGATGACAATGATGAAAACGATGACAATGATGAAAACGATGACAATGATGAAAACGATGACAATGATGACAATGATGACAGTGATGATAACAATGATGATAATAAGATAATTTATAATGAACCATCTCTTGTGGAGAAAGAAAAAAAAAATAAAGAGACCATGAAATTATTTACATATCCAAGAATAGCACATATGTTAAGTGGAGGTGTGGATTCATTAATGGCTTTACATCTATTAGAGAAAAAAAAATTTCTTGTTGATAATTATTTTTTTAATTTCAGGAATGCAGACTGTAGTAAGAATGATATAAAATATGTAAAGGATATATGTAAAAATAATAAAAGAAATTTATTTATTATTAATATTAATGAAGAATATTTTGATCAAGTGCTCGTGCCAATGTTATTTTTTTATGCAGATGGAAAAGTTCCAAATCCTGATATTATGTGTAATAAAAAAATTAAATATAATTTTTTTTTAAAAGTAATAAAAAGTATTTATAAACAAAAATATAATTATGGAAGCAAACAAAAATTATTTAATTATGATTATATATCAACTGGACATTATGCTATGATAAGAACTAATGATAAAAACAATCCAAACAATATGTTTAATAATCATATGTTTATAACAAAAAATAAAAGAAATATTAATAAATGTTTATATAATATAAATAAAGATAAACTAAAAAGTAACTATAAAAAGAATAAAAAATATTTCTATAAATTATTAGTTAGTAGTGATAAAAAAAAAGATCAAACATTTTTCTTATCATCTTTTAATCAAAAACAATTATCTAAATTTATATTCCCTTTATCTTTATATAAAAAAACAGATGTCAAACAATATATGAAAGATAATAATATAAACAATTATAATTGTAAGGAAACAAAAGGTCTTTGTTTATTTGGTAACATAGATATGCAATCCTTGTTACAAAAATATTTTGTAAAAACTGAAAATAATATGTTTAAATTAAATAATAATAATAAAAAAAAACTTTTAATAGATATAACAGTACCCTCTGACTTAAAAAAATTTAAAGAAAAATTCATGCCACAAATGAACCTTCGTTATATAAATTATCTTATCAATTTAGATGATAACACTATCTTGGATATAAATTCAGATATACATTTATATGCTATTGGTCAACATAAAAATGTAACTAATTATCTTCATAATCTATATAATCAAAAAATGATAAATATAAATGGACACAAAAAAAAACATATAAAAAATGTCATTTCTTCTTTTCAATGGATTGTAGTATATAAAAAAATAAAAAAAGATATATCCACAAATATTCTTCATAATTTTATATATCTTACTAAAAATTATGACCAAGATTTATTTACACATATAAGAACAAAATGTAAATTAGATAATATTAAATGGATACAGGGGAAATTACCAGTTTGTATAAAAAAGCAACTTGAAAAAAAAAAAAAAAATAAAATAAAAAAAATAAAAAAAAAAAAAAATAATCATAATATAAATAATAACAATATAAATAATATATACAAAACCAATGATACATATAATGTTTATAATAATATTCAACAAGAGAATGAAGAAAAACAAAAAAATAAAAAAAAACTAAATAATATTCCACTTGATGAAATAACAATTTTTGTTAAAATTAGAAATAGTGAACAAATAAAAAAAGCAAAAATTAAATTTTCTTCTTCAAATAATACAGCATATTTAAAAGTGAAACAAAAAGATAATGGATTTTCACCAGGACAAATTATCACCTTTTATTTTCCTTTTATTATAAAAAATAATAAAGTAAAATATATTACGAATCTAAAGAAATATAATAATCCTATAAATAATACAACCACAAATTCACATACAAAGAAAAATACAATTTATTATCATTGTCTAGGTTCAGCAACAATAAGTAATCAATTTCTTGATTATAATTTTTATCAACATATAAAAAATATTCATCAAGAAAATTATATAAACATCAGCATATGAAAAATGTAATTATATATATATATATATATATATATATATTTACCAATCTTTGCTATTTTGCTATTTTGATATTTTTCTCTCTTTTTTTTTTTTTTTTTTTTTTTTAAATAAAAATATATATATTTTGATCTAAAAGAAATAAATATTATATTTGTATGTGTACACATATGGTTGTAATACATTTTGTATCCTAAGATTTTTTTTTTTTTGATTTGTTCACAAAATATAAAATATATATATTATATATATATTATTTATATTTTTTTATTTTATTATTTTTTTTTATTTTTTATTTTTTATTTTTTCGTTAAATTTTGTGCACTAGTATTCTTATAAGAAATAATCATACAAATTGAACTTTATTAATTAAATTAATTTCCAGAAATATCTTATTCATCATAAAAAAAAAAAAACAAATAAAATAAAAATAAAGGTTTATATTTATTTATTATATTAATAATTATTAAAAAAAAAATAATTATAATAATAAATAAATAAATATATAAATAAAAATAAGAACATACTCTTAAATTTTTTTATTTTTTTATGTGTTTTTTTTGTTTTTTTTTGGAAATAAAATTAAAATAATATATACATATAAATTAATATTTAATATATATGTATATAATATAATGTATACACACTTTTATATATGTTCTTATCATATATACACATAAGTTCATTTAACTTATATGACTTATTAAACCACACAATAACATAGAAAGAAAGTAAGAAAGATAGATACATACATATATAGATAAGTCTTTTTTTCAGCATGTATAAATCTGAACGACAAAAAGATATCGCACATTCAAATAGGCCCAAAAGAAATGAACCAAAAAATTCTGATATTCTGGAAAACGTTTCTAATGAAAAATGTATTGAAAACAATGCTACTGAATTGTTATATGACAAAATGGATAATAGTATAAATAAACAAAATAGTATAAATAGACAAAATGATATAAATAGACAAAATAGTATAAATAGCCAAAATGATATAAATAGACAAAATAGTATAAATAGCCAAAATGATATAAATAGCCAAAATAATATAAATAGACAAAATAGTATAAATAGACAAAATAGTATAAATAGCCAAAATAGTATAGGTAGCCAAAATAGCATAAATAGCCAAAATGATATAAATAGACAAAATAGTATAAATAGCCAAAATAGTATAGGTAGCCAAAATAGTATAGGTAGCCAAAATAGCATAAATAGCCAAAATAATAAAAATCACAAAAAGGGTGTTAATAAAAATAGGCAAAAACATAACAAGATTGAGCAAAAAAAAAAAAAAAATACGAATAGTTTATTGGAAGATAATTGTGTGCAAGGAACAGAGAACACACACCACGAAAAGAGTTTGAATGACGATTGTTTAAATATGGAACAGAATAAAGAAAATGTAAATGACCATTTGAAGGAAATCGAAAAAAAAAATAGCAATAATGAAATAAAAGCAGATATTAATGATGAAAAGCTACAATTGGAAAGGGATTATGACATAGAAGTTGATGATCAAAATAAAGATGTGTTATCCTTTCGGGTTTGTGTAGATGAGAAAATAAATGAAAAGGATATGGAATATGAAAAACATGAAAAAGATATAATACATGATCAAAATGAAAATCATATAGTAGATGATAATAAAATCGTATGTGATAATAATATTATATGTGATAATAATATTATATGTGATAATAATATTATATGTGATAATAATATTATATGTGATAATAATATCATATGTGATAATAAGATCATATGTGATAATAATATTATATGTGATAATAATATCATATGTAATAATAACATTATACCTAATAATAACATTACAATTAATAATTACAATAATAATAATAATAATGTTGTAGAAAACATTACACATGTGAATAATATTGATGAAATAAAATTAAAAAGAAAAAGGAAAAGAAAAAATAATTTTTCTGAAGATATACAAGAAGAAGGAGAAGATGATTTTATAAAAGATAAAGATTGTAAAGCAGTGAAAACCCTTAAGGATAGTAAAAGAATTCTTCTTAATTGCAATAAATATATGGAATATAATGATATGTATAAAATAGAAGATAATGTTCAGAATAATAATATGTGTGAAAATTTATTATGTAAAGAAAAAGGTACTAATGATAAACAAATAGACAAAAATTTTGAAAATGTTGAAAATGTTGAAAATGTTGAAAATGTTGAATATAGAAAGGATAATATTAATATATGTAACAAAATAAATTTACCAATGGTTTATGAAAATATTATGCAGAGTGATAGTAACAATATAAATAAATATAAAGGTTCTTCATTTGCATTAATTATACATGAGATATCTGATTTGTTATCATTAATTACAACTATCGATAAAAGTAAAAATAAAAATAAAATAAAGCTAGTTAATATTGGACAACAATTAAATACTCTTATGAGATCACATTATGAACGTATTTATGATTGTGACAATTCTCTTGTTTCCACTATAAAAAAAATAAAAAAATTGTATAAATGTTATAAAAGTATGGAGGAAAAATATTTAAAAAAAAAAAAAAACGAAAATATAAATGTAAATGTAAATTTGATAGATAAAAAGAACACTCCAAATAATAATGATAATAATAGTGATAATAATAATGATAATATTAATGATAATATTAATGATAATATTAATGATAATATTAATGATAATATTAATAATAATATTAATGATAATATTAATGATAATAATAATAATAATAATAATAATGAGGAGGAGCGGGAGGAAGAAGACCCTAATGATGGTAATAATATTAAAAATGAAAAATTAATTCAAGATGGTTTTATTCAAAATGAGTTCATACCAAAAATAGATAATGATATAAATCAAAAGGATGAAAATAATTCTGATGACAATATAAAAGATAAAATGGATATACTTAATTGTTATATGAATGAAAAATTAAATATGGATTGTCAGGATACTTTTCTTGAAAAAGGAGATCACACAAATGTGGTAAATGAGATGGATGAGAAAGTAATCGACAAGGAAAATATAATGGATAATATAAAGAAAGATATTATTAAAAATATTGGAAGTATGGAATCTAAATCCACAGCTGTTACTTATAAGGAGTATGATCTATCATTAAATGAAGAATATATTGAGTATTTAAAAAAAAAGAAAAAAATTCTTAATGAATTAGAAAAATGTAATTCTCATTTTTTTTTTACATATTTTCATAAAGGAGAACTTATAGAATATCTGCATAACCAAATAAATATGCACATTGTAGAATTTGATAAAGTGTATCAGTTATATATATCAAATTGATGCAATTAAAAAAAAAATAAAAAATAAAAAAATAAAAAAATAAAAAATAAAAAAATAAAAAATAAAAAAATAAAAAAATAAAAAAATACACATATATATCAATATATATTGATCACCATGTTAATATTTTAGAAACATTATTTATTTTTTTTTAATTTTTTTGTTATAATATAATACATGTACATAAACATTCATATTAGATGAACAAAATAAATAAATAAATAAATAAATAACATTATATTTTATGCATAAATGTATGATTATTAATATAGTTATATTTTCTTATCTTTGAATAGCGAATTCATAAATTAATATATTTCAATATGGTTGCAGATAATTGTGAGGATATGGAATTTATAAATTTAGAGGTATCTAAATTGATAAGAAAATTATTTATATTATTGCTATTATTTTGTTTCTTTATATTATTGATATATACAGTATAAATATCATCAATATTTCCAAGTTCTACTTCGCACATCCACAATTGGAAGAGAATATGATGAATTAATTTTTTTTTTTTATAACCATATTCTTTTTTCTTCCCTTTTGATAATAATAAATTATTATGTTCATCAGTATATATAATTGTTTGTTGATTATAATTTGTTATATCCTTTTTTGTATTACCATCAAAAGTTGCATTATAAATATTATTATCATCATTATTATTATTATTATTATGATCATTATTATTATTATCATTATTATCATTATTATTGTTGTTGTTTCTTTTATTATTATTTATATATTTCATTTTTGTTAGCTTTTTCATATGATGCATATTTATTTCTTTGTGTGCTTGTTCATTATTCAAGTTACATAGATCTTTTTGTTGTCCTATAATTTCTTTATTTTCATGTTGTGAAAATTTTTCTTGTAATACTCTATATATATCTGTACTATATTTTAAAAGATTATCAAATGAAAATAAATTTGTTTGTTGATTTTTATTTTGATCTAACTTTTCATTATCAATAAGTTGAACAACATGGAAAATATTTTTTTGTATGTCTTTTAATTTATTACTTATCTTATTAAATATTTTAATAATTAAAAATAATTTGAAATGATCAGAATCTTCTTCATTAGGGTAAGATGTATTTATATGATCATATATATTAACAATATGATCTTCATTTGGGCAATGAATATTATTTTTATTTTTATTTTTTTTTTCTTTTAATTTTGAAGAATTTAATATATTTGATTCATTATAATAATCATGATTAAAAATATCTTCTTCATATATATTTTTATTTATCTCCTCACGTTTATTTTTATTACTTTTTCTGTTATTATATCTATAAATATTTATATGATCATTCTCATTTATGTAGTCATTATCTTGTTCATGTTTATTATTTCTGTGCACATTTATATATTCCCCATTTGATATATTTCTTCCTACTATTTCATCAGTATTTTGTGTAATATTTATAACATTATATTTATTTGTATTTCCTCTTTCTGTTTTTATAATAAAGTCATCTAAAGCCTGCTCTATTAATATTTTATATTTATAAAATTTTTCCTTTAATAAATAAAACTTTGTTTTAATCTGATAAATATTATAATCTGGAAAAGATATTAATTTATAAAGATGAAATGATTTTAATTGTTTCATATTAGTATCTTCACAATTTTGTTTATCACATGCATATATTGTTCTAATTTTCTGTTCATAGGATGTATAAACGTTATTTTCTTTATCCTTGTTTTTATAACAACAAGAAGATGTATTATTGCATATGTTTTGTTCCTTATTAACTATAACTATGTTATTATTACAATTGTCATGAAAAATAGAATTTATATGTTCTCCATGTTTTCTATCATTTAAATCAGATTCATTTATATCTTTATGACTATTCCTTTTATTGATGATATCATCTTGTTCTGATATAAAAAACGAATCATTCAAATGAGAAAATAAAATATTTCGACTAATTTTTAGCTTCCTAGATTTAAACATCAAAGCCCTGATAGCTGTTAACCAGTAATGATATTCACAAAAACTTTTGCATGTTAAAATAATTTTTTTTTTTTCATTATTATATACAATACAAAAGGATAATTTTTTTAAAATATCTATTTTATAGTGTTCAAATAATTTATTATTTTTATAATTTATTTCTAAACTATTTATATCATTAAAATAAATCTTACATTGATCATCTAGTTTTCTGGATGAATACCACTTGATATAATTTAGATCTTTACTTACAAAAAAATATCTTAAATGAGGAATATTAAAAACGGTCAGCTTTAATAAATTACAACCTTCTTTTGTATATTCAATAGCTCTAAGTACTTCTGCAAATTTTAGAGGCTCCTCCAATTTGTTGTCATCCAATATTTTGTCATCCAATGTTTTGTCATCCAATGTTTTGTCATCCAATATTTTGTCATCCAATATTTTGTCATCCAATATTTTGTCATCCAATATTTTGTCATCCAATGTTTTGTTTTCTAATATGTTATTTTCTTTTATTGTTTCATTTTTTTTAATATCTTTTATTTTATGATTAATTATTAAATATTCCTTTTCATTTTTAATTTTATCAAAACAATTATAATTATATATATGATCACCTATTTTTTTATAGTACATTATTTTCTTGTCATCATATGGGAGGGTTATAATATTATGGTTACCTTCACATGATAATATAGAATCTTTTTCTTGTTCAATATTATCTATATCTAAATTTTTATTTTTTAAATTATCATCTTCATATATTTGAAGATAGCTATTATTATATTCATATGATATTTTTTCAATAAGAACAAGATAAAAATGTTCTCTTGTAAGTTTCTTGCAAAAGGTCAGAAGATTCTCTTTCATATCTTCAGCATTTATATTTTTATTCCAAAAAAAAAGATATTTTTTCTTGTCATACCAGATGTATGCCTTATACATATTTTCATCATGTGTGTATTCATTATTATATATAAATTGATTTGTATCATTTTTTTTTTTTTTTTTATTTATGTCTTCTTTAGGTTCATACATGTTTTCCTCTTTCTCTCTATGTGTATGAGGATAATTATATTCTTCAAATAAATTATATTTAAAAGAATGTTCCAACGTTTTGCTATCATTACTTTTGAATAAAATATCATCTTGAATATTTCTTAAGATTTTATCAATTGAATTTGTTGTCGATTCATTTTTATCTTCCTCTTCATCATCTTTATAATCTTCATTTTTCATGTATATATTATTACTATATGGACTAACTGATACACCATTATCTTTATTTATATCACTGTTACAGTTAAAACAGTTATAAAAAGAATTATTCTTCTCATCATTATTGTTATTATGTATATTATTATTATTATGTATATTATTATTATTATTATGTATATTATTATATGTTCTATTCCTGCATTCATTATAAAAAAAATCCGTGTCCACACCATTATTAACATGATCATTGAAATGTATTGATTCATCTTTTATTCTCTCTTCATTTTTATTATATATAACATTCATATTATTATACGTTTCTTTATTTTTAGTTATCATATCATTTTTGTTTTGTATATCATATAATTTATTTGTTGAAACATAACACACATTTTCATCGTTCATATATATTTTTAAATCTGAAAAAGGTTCCTTCTTTTTATTCTCCTCCAACGATTGTTCATAAAATTCAATTTTATTGTTTGACATATTTTAAAAAACAAAAATAAAATAAAATAAAATATATAAAAATAAAAAAAAAAGGCGGAAAGGTGGATTAATACGCAACGGAGGTATATATAAAAATATTTATATATAACAATATGAGCTAAAAATATTCTTCAAAATAAATATATATATATATATATATATACATTTTTTTTAATACACAAAAATGGGGATAAAAATACCTACTTTACCTTTAATAGAACAAAAAAAAAAAAAAATGACAACGAAAAAAAAAAAAACAAAAAATAAATATATACATATAAACATATTATACATATATATATATATATTTTATATTATCTCCATTTTGTAATAAAGACAACGGATAGATTAACATAGATAAAAGTTACCAAAAATATTTTATTTCAAATAAATAAATAAATAATATTATATAAAAAAGAAGTAAATTCTTCCGAGTTATATTATTTAAATGAAATAATAAAAAAAATCAAATAATGATTATAAATAAATAAATATATAAATATATATATATATACAAATTAATATTACTTTTCATTATTATTTTTTTTTTTAAACAAATAAATATAATTATAATTGCATATGAACATAGGAAGGGGAATATTAATATATATATATATATATTATGCATATCAGAAAAAGTATAATATATATATATATATATATATTTATATATGTGATCATATTGTACATATATATATATATATAT
>NC_031490.1:690443-695700 GCF_001602025.1 Plasmodium gaboni | reverse complement strand
CCATTACAATCCTTCCCTTTTTTCACAGGTTAAATAAAGGATATAAACAAATAAAAAAAATATATATATATATATATAAATACATAAATAAATATATATATATATATATATATATATATATATATAAATACATAAATAAATATATATATATATATATAAATACATAAATAAATATATATATATAAATACATAAATAAATATATATATATATATATATTTTTATATTTATATATTTATGTATGTACCACATTTGTGTAGAATTTTTTCTGAATTAATTTATGGCTATTGCTCTTCCCTAAATATGGTATATGAGAATTATTTTAACGACATATCAAATTATGAAAAAAGTAATTTATCTTCCTCATTTGACTTTTCATCTACAACTGATGATAGTTCGTCTTATGTGGACAAAAAGAAGATAGGACTGTTTTATACCTTAAGGAATATATTATCCTTGATTATCCGGGTAAAATATATATATATATATGTATAGAAATTATTACGAAATAAAATTTTACAATTGTTGATATATATATATATATATATATATATTTATTTATTTATTTATTCCTATTTTTAAGGGTGTAAAAATTGACAAGTGCTATTTAAATATCTTAAGTGATTGCTCAGTCCTATGTTTTTTGGACAATAGCGGAATTCTTGTAAATACTAATCATAGCATTAAAGAAATATGTATTTATAATAGTTTAAATAATAAGAAAGATGTTTCTATAAATAATGGCGTAAAGAATTTTCCAAAGAATTATAATTATCTATTAACAGTTATTGATATATTTATGGATAATAAAAGTATGTATGCTTATCAACGTATAAAAAATATTAAGCTATTGCATTCCTTATTCTTGTTATCGTATTATACGCAAATACCAAAATATCTTAGGTAATCAATATAAAGGAATACATACATAAATATATATATATATATATATATATGAATATATGTATATATATATATATATTTTTTTTTTATGTCCATATATAGGGTACTAGACGAATTTAAGAATAACATTTTGAATTATATGAACCAATGTGATTATAGTTACTTATACATTTGTATGTGTGATATTGGAAATATTTCATTTCCTTACAACAAATTTGTCTTTCACATGTAAGAAAAATAAATATATATTTGTATTATGAGGATGATATTATTATGTTATGTTTTTATTTTTTTTATTTTTTTTATTTTTTATTTTTTTTATTTTTTTTATTTTTATTTTTGTGTAGGCTCTTTTTTTGTATTGAAAACAAAAGCGATTACGAATTATACAAGAGAAAAAACTCAGAGATAAGAAAGCATAAAAAGATAGAGATTTCAAAAAATGAAATACCTTACGACGTAAATGATAATTCATTGGGAATAAATATTTATGATAATTTAATATCTAGAGATAATTTTGTTTTCATATTTATTTTCCATGAAAAGAAAAAGGAGAAATATCACATGTTTCTCAAGGTAATAAATATGAAGCTCAGACATGTCATTTTATGTGTCTGTATAAAAAAAAATATGTATACATATATATATATATATATATATATATATATATATATATATTTGTAGTATTACATATTGAAATAAAATTTTTTTTTTTTTTTTTTTTTTTTTTTTTTTTTTTTTTTTAATTTTTGCCTTATCTTCTCATGTAGGGACAACTAGAAGCTTTGGTTAATAAATGCATGTTTTACTACGATGGGAAGGCAATAAAAAAATTAAAAAGAAGAAAGAAAAAAGTTTTGAGAATTTTAAATATGCAATGGATTTCATCAGGTTATAAAACATAATGTATTTTTTTTATATGTTGTAGTACACATAAATATCTTGTTTAATATTCAATATATGATTATATAGTATGATATAAAAATTCATTTTGTGTGCCATATGGAATATATAAATAAATATATCTATGTATATATATATATATATATATATATATATATTTACATTATTTTCTTTCAGGCATTGAAAGCATCTGCTTTGCTTACAGGCCACTGAGTTCAGACGAAGTAACTTATTTAAAAGAAAATTTTAGCAAAAATATTTATATCATAACGATTAATAAAAAGAAGGTGTATAATATCAAAAATTTTTATAATGAAAAACCATTTCCAATAAAAGAAAACGAAAAGTTTTTATCTCATTTGTTATCTACAACTATATTTATTGGTAATATATAAATAATATGAATGTGTAATAATTGTATATTAAATGATAAAGGAAAAAAAAAATGAATTTATATATATATATATATATATATATATATATATGTTCATCTCGTTTTTTTTGACGTTTCATAGGAAACTCTGCGGTCAAACTTTTGACGAACAACGAAATTCAAACCAGGATAAATGATTTTTACGATGTAAAGAAAAAATTTTTTTTTATATACTATATGGAATAATGAAATATTTATAGATAATGGATTATATTATATAAAAAATAAATAAATAAATTTATTTTTTTCTTTTCTTTTTTTTTTTTTTTTTTCATAGGCCGGAATAAGGTTTGTACATTTTAGTAAGACTGACCAAATAAATACTAGGAATGTAGCAAACTTGCTTGGTATGGAAACAAATTGGAATACATCCATCTCATTGAGCCTTAATGATAAGTAATAAAATTAATCATTAAATGGAAAAATATATATATATATATATATATATATGTGTGTGTGTGTTTTTTTTTATGTATTAATTTGTTTATAAATAAGTCTATATTTATATTTATATTTTCATTTGAATTAATTTTTTTTTTAATTTTTTTTAGGCCCAGCTTCAAAAACAGAGACGGCAAAGTTGTCATTCCGAGTGGAATAAATAATATAAAGACACACATAAAAGAGGTTAAAATATAAAATAAAATAATAAATAAATATAAATAAATAAATAAATAAATAAAGATGAATATAAATATAAATAAATATATATATATATTTTTTTTTTTATTATATTAGGTTGATGATATTCCGTTGCGTGTTTCGTCTTACTCAGGGTGCAATCAGTTTAACACAGCTGAGATGATAAAGATTTTGTTGGTATGAAGAATTAAATATTGATATGATAGGAATTATATTAATGTCCATAATGTTAACATATTGATCCACATATAAATGATTATGCATATATATAAATATATATATATATATATATATATATATATATATATATATATATATATATTTATATATATTTATATTTATTTATTTATTTATTTTTTCCCCTATTAGGAAAACAATGAAATAATAACATGTGTAGGAAATAGTTTGAACTGTAGTAACTTTGAACTTTACAATTTGTGTAATTATTCAATATCTGTATTATTACCTTTTAATAATATTTGCAAGTATAAACATATAAATAAAATAAAATGAAATACTAAGATAGCAAACATTTATTCACATATACATATATATATATATATATATATATATATATATATATTTTTATTTATACATGTATACATTTCAACTATATAGAGATTGTTATGGCAAAAAAGAAAAAACAAACCCTTTTGAAAATAATTCATCAAAAAACAACCCCTTGATGTTATACTCATCTTTTATAAATAGTTTCCCATGCAACTTAATTATTGAGAAAAACAGTTTGGGTATGTTCTAGAAATATAAAAAATAATATACATAAATATATATATATATATATGTTAAACAAAAAAAAAAAACATGATACCATTTAATATTATTTTATTTTTTCAGATTTATCTCAAAATGTGATGGAATTGGTTTATAAGTTATTAAAGAGTTCAAGAATTCACAAAAAAAATGTGTCTTTAATGATATTTTTTTTTTACTTTTACTATTCATATTTATCTTTTTTAGTATTTATAATATCAATCTTTTTCCTACCTCCATTCATATCGGTAAATAAAAAAAACAAAATAAAATAAAATAAAATATATATAAATTTATATATATATATATTTATATTTTTATCGTTAGGTTGTTGATTATCTTTTATTTATTTTGTTAATCATACCCATGCTATCGATATGTTTGTTGCGAAATAATAATAACTCAACCATTATGAACGACATACCAGACAAAGTTATATCAAAACAGTTCTTAACAAAAAAGATGGTATTGTCATAAAAGATTTAAATATATATATATATGTATATTTATTTATTTATATATATATTTTTTTTTTATATTACCTTTTTAATTTTGGTCAGATTTTTTTTTTGATAAAATGGATCCCCATGCTCGTTTTCTCCATCATCCTATCGTGCTATTACTTACAACTGATAAACAAAAATTTTGTCAGAAATTATATAATTTCGGGATCCTTTAATACTTATAATATGACTCATGATTTGAAAATAACTTTCTTGAAAGACATAAATTACTACTGCAATGATAATATATATTTACGTAATTAAGAAAAAATAAAAATTAATAAATATATTTTTGTATTTTGCGCATAAGTGAATATTCTTATATTGTATTTTATTTGGACGTATTATCTTATAAGTTATCCATATATATATATATATATATATATATATATATATATATATGTATTTATGTTCCTCTTTTGTTTTTCTTCAGTTGGATCCTTTTACAAGTGCCAATTATTAATTTACAGTTTCTTTAAAAATGAAAATATGGACAACGTGAATATGGTTGATACAATGATTAAACAATCTCAAATTTTTTTCTTCTTTTATTTTTCGCTTTTTTTTTTCGTTTCCTCTCTATCAAACAGCGATAAGTAAAAAAAAAAAAAAAAAAAAAAAAAAAATATATATATATATTAAAATATTCTGAACTGTTCATAATTTATGTATAATTTGTCTAGCCAAAAACATAAATAAAATATATGTTCATACATAAATATGAATTAATATATATATATATATATATATATATTTATATATATTATTTATTTTTTATCGTTTTTCTTTTAAGATTTGAACCACTTTACAAATTAAGTTGTGTTCAAAATTCCAAGACGTATTTTTCGTGTTTGTTTTTATTTCTTGTTTTAAGTTTTCTATACGTGCTGTTTAGAATATATATGCTTCCTCTGGAGTTTTTGAAGCAGGTAATAAAAAAATATGTGTTTATAAATATTTAGTAGCTTGTACATAAAAAAAAAAAAAAAAAAAAAAAAAAAAAAAAAAAAAAAAAAAAAAAACAATTAGACAGCAAATATATATATTATTTACGTGATTATTTTGTATGAATAAAGATATAACATAAACATATATATATATAAA
>NC_031490.1:677687-685589 GCF_001602025.1 Plasmodium gaboni | reverse complement strand
ATATACAAAGTGATATATATATATAAATAAATAAATAAATATATATATATATATATATATATATATATATTCATCTTTATGATGTTTATTATTAATTAAGAAGAAACATATATTCTTCTTTTATAATTTTTTAATTAAACAAAATGATTATATATAGATCATAAACTTATGTTGTTGATTATTTTCTATATATTTCTTTATTGTAGAATTAAATTCATATATATACCTATTTTTTCTATTTTATTATAATATTGATAACTAGCCAATTAAAAAAAAAAAAAAAAAAAAAAAAAAAAAAAAAAAAAAAAAAAAAAAAAAAAAAAAAAAAAAAAAAAAAAACAATTTGTACATACATGTTAAATTAAAAAAAAAAAAAAAAGTGCATGAACCGTTCAGAACAAAAAGAAAAAAAAGAATACTAAAAAAATTAATTGGACAAAAAATAAGAGAGAAATATATATAATATATATAATATATATATATACACATATATATATGTTTTATAGTACACACTTACGTGGACATACTGTTACTTATATATATATATATTATATTTAATATTTCTATGTGATTAAAAAGATGATGTATTTATTTTAGGCATACATGCATTGTTAGTATTTGTATTAAATAATTTACTTTTTATGAAAGATTAATATTTCTATTTGTTATATTTGTGATGTTGCATATATGTAATATATATATATATATATATGTATATATTTATTTATTTTTAATTAATCTATTTTGTTCTCTTATGAATATTATATTATATAGAACATTATAAAAATTACACATCCATACACACATATATTTTTTTAATTTGTCGACTTTTATTTATTATATATATATATGTATATTTATATTTTTATCATTTATTATAGAATACATATTATAATTTTTGTTATATTTTTAAATAAAATAATAACAAAATATATGTTTATATTTATTCTATATGGTGTTTCCATATGTTCTTGTTTAATTTTTTTATATATTTTTTCATAAATATAAAACGTTGTAATATTAATACATATACATGATATAATTTTTAAAGTGATATTTTTTAATTTATTTTATAAATAAAAAAAAAAAAAAAAAAAAAAAAAAATATAAATAAATTATAAATTATAAATTATAAATTATATTTTCTCTATCCCTTTGTTTCATTTCGTATTGTTATATATAATCATTTTTATAAAAATAAATTTTAAGGAAAACAAAATGCATCGATTCAAGTAAGACAAAAGAAAAATATATATATATATATATATATATTTATAGAACATATTATATATATATATATTTATATTTATATGTTTTTATTTTTTTTAGGATATACAAAATTCAAATGTGTAAATATGCACTGATTAATAAATGTGATAGGGGAGAAAATTGTACGTTTGCCCATGACATAAATGAATTAAGAATAAAACCTGACATGCGAAAAACAAAATTATGTAAAAGCTACATATTAGGTAATAATATATGAACAACCAAATAAAATATATATATATATATATGTATATGTATATATGTATGTATTTTTTTTTTTTTTTTTTTTTTTTTTTTTTTTGTAGGTAAATGCACAGATATTAATTGTATATATGCCCATTCTATTAATGAGCTGAGAGAAGTTGGTAAACCAGCGATATGTCAATTGCACAGAGAAGGTAAAAAAAAGGAACATCACATTATTATATGTATATATATATATATATATATAGATATATATATATATATATATATATATGTATATATATATATGTATATATTATTTATATATTATTTATATTTATATTTATATTTACATTTTTGTAGGACGGTGTATTAAAGGAAATCAGTGCAGATTCGCACACTCAATAAATGACATAAACACAAAGCTTGTTAAGTTTTATGAATCAAATGTAGATATAGAATTTGATGAAGAAATTATTCAGAGTAAGATTCCTAGTAAAAATATATCTAACACAAATAATAGTTGTATGAATATATTAAATAAAAGTAATGCTCAAATAATGAATAAAATAAACGGTTATGAAAATGAAGAAACTGAGAAGAATGAATTTATAAATATACATAATAATAAAAAGGATATATATAATTTCCAGATGCATATGAACAACATTAATGTAAATGATAATGACGATATAATAAATAGGGCTAATTTAGTTGTTCAAAAAAACATCACAAGTGGTGATATATATCTTAATAATAATAATAATAATAGTAAGCTTAATATATGTAGGATATATAATAATCATAATAATAATAATAGTATTGTTGGTCATGAAAAGAAAGAAGAAAATATATTAAACATTTCACATATTAAGAAGAATACAAAATTATGTTGTTTAAATATTAAAAATGAACCCATTCAACAGGTTAATGATTTTCTTTTACATAATAATAATCTATTAGAATATAAGAAAGAACAGAAAAATTATTTCATATCCCCACAAAATATTATAAATAATGAATATGATGAATGTAAGTTAAACGATATGTTAAATAATAGTTGTAATAATTTAAATATACACACGTCTATATGTTTAGATAGATCAAATATGAATATTAATGAACAATATTTTGACTTAAAAGAAAAGACTATGGATAATGATGAGATTAAAAATTATTCATATGTAACAAATAAAGATAATATGAATAAAATAAATAATATGGAAACAAGGTTAAGAAAAAATATTATCATCCAGCCAAAAAAAAAAAAAGATCTATCACATGTAGATATTATTAATAGTAATAATAATAATAATATGAATGACATATATGATGTGAAGGACCCAAAGATTAATGTAAGTAATATGATTAGATTAAATGTAGAAAATAAATTAAAAAAAATACAGGATTGTAATAAAACAGGACCAGAACTAACAAGCTTACAACATATTATTACAGAAAAGGAATATCTTTATAAACAGAATGATGATAAGTATTTATTTAATAAGGTAGTAGGAGGCAATAATAAATATGAAGATATATATGGAGATGATAATTTGAGAAGGAAAGATATGTTTATATCCATGTCAGACAATAATAATAAAATGAATGATGATTATAATATAAACAATGACTCTAACAAGTGTGTTATAAATTTTGTGGGATGTATTAATAAGGAAAACCAAAGTGGAACTACAGACGGAGGTAAGACCGATACAAGGTGTGATGATAATTCAAAGATTAATAATAAAAATCATGAAATAATACTAATTAATAATAATAATAATAATGAGAATAATTTTATAGATGGTAATGATTATATTTATTGTAATAATGTCAATAAGAATATCACGCATCTCAATAAAAATGACTCCTTGATATACTCAAAAGAAGAATATAATATGTTTAGATATGAAGATAATTTGTTGAGTCAACAGAATATAAATAAGAAAAAAAATAAAAATAATGATAAGGAATATTCTAATGATCTTAACATAAAATATGGTAATCATTCTAAGCTACATCAAGAAATTAATAAAATGAATCATATCAACAATATAAACAACATAAAGCATGTTAAAAATATTAAACATGTTAAAAATATTAAACATGTTAAAAATATTAAACATGTTAACAGTATTAACCATATAAATAATGCTTATAGTGATCATGTTTATAATATGGAATGTTTTAAAAATAATCATAAGCAATATTATGATCAAAGTAATATAAATGAATCCAATCTTATACAAATAATTAATAAACAGAAAGAAAACGATAAAGCAGATGAAGAAAGCAATAGGAATATTAAATTAAAAGAAAAAAATAATGATAATTATGATAATTATGATAATTATGATAATTATGATGATGATGATAATATTATTATTTGCTATGATGAAGATCAATGTTATGATAACAATGAATATATAGATCTAAATGATGAATGTATTAAATCCAAGAAATTGTCAGATGCAAAGTTTGAAAAAAGAAATGAAATTTTAAATTATAAAAATCATAATGAAGATATGATAAGTCCATTAAATTGTTATAATAATAAAATAGATCACGATTTTGAATATATAGAAAATTTATATTTTCAAAGGATCAATGATTATACAACTAATGATATTACAAAAGATATGAAGAATAATAAGAAAAGAATTACAAATAAATTGTTTACATGCAAAGAATTATTTCCAAAAAATAAAAATTGTTTTATATTAAATAAAAATGAAAGGAAACATTCGAGGGAATATAATATAACCAATGATGGTAATAAGATAAATATTACTATGTATTATAATAAGGACATTAAATTGAATGCACTACAAAATTATATAGATGTCATCACTCCAAAAAATGATAATATTATAAAGGATAATATTATAAATGATAATATTATAAATGATAATATTATAAATGATAATATTATAAATGATAATATTATAAATGATAATATTATAAATGATAATATTATAAATGATAATATTATAAAGGATAATATTATAAAGGATAATATTATAAAGGATAATATTATAAATGATGACAATAATAATATTAATTGTAGCGAAAAAATATGTAATCATAATAATATACTACTGAATAATAGCCAAACGTCAAATAATAATCAGGATTCTCCTTTTAGTTCTATGAATGTAAGATATTTGAACACACAGGATGGTGATAGAAAATATGATAAGAATGATGGTAATGAAGATTTGAATAATCTAACAGATATAAAGGAACCTTTACAACATGCTCTTTGGATGAACAATAATGGACACACTAACATAAATAATAATTATTATGATAGTTTTTATAATATAAACAATGTAAATAAATTAGATAATTTTAAAACGTGTAATATATATGAGAATGAGAATAATCCCATAGAAATAAAATCCAATTCAGAAATGGTTCTTGTTCATACAAATAATAATGATTCCATCAATGTTTTCAACCAATCTCTTAATAAAAATAAAAAAAATGGAAACTGCCATGAAAATGTTCTTCAGGTAGATGCACATCAGATGGTTCTAAATAATATTAATGGGCTAGCTGATAAGGTATCTAGAGATATGTGTAGGAAGAAAATAATTGAAGATAAAATAGAATACGATGATGATAATAAAAATGTATATGAAAATGATTTGTATGAAAATGATTTGTATGAAAATGATTTATATGAAAATGATTTGTATGAAAATGATTTATATGAAAATGATTTATATGAAAATGATCTACATGAAAATAATTTATATGAAAATGATTTGTATGAAAATAATTTAAATGAAAATAATTTATATAATAATAACGATGTATATACTTCTAGTAAAAATAATCCACGTGAATTCATAAAAAATGTGGAGAAGAATAATGTTAATGTAAATAATAATAAATTAGTAAATTCATATGAGCAATTTAAAAAGTATGACCATGTTAATAATAGTATGACTGATATATATCAAATAAATTATCCGTTTTATTCTATCAATGAAGAAAATGAAACTACCCTTAGTAACCCTGAAAACATGAATTATAGATTATTAGAAGAAAGGAAAAAAAAAAATTATTTGAATAAATATTATAATGTGATAAAATCTATAGACAAGGATCATTATATATATAATATTCCATTTGGATCAACTGTTATCAATGATAATAATGTTAGATATAATGATGAATATGGAAATATCAAAGAAAGAGAAAACAACAATGTAAGTATATGTTCAAATACAAACATAAATACAAATGTGAGTTCAAACATAGAAAAATGTAACTCGTTTAATAGCATGGAACTTCTAATAGAAAAAGAACATTCCTTACAAAACAAGATGAATAAAACATATAATATAGAAAATGATAAAAATAATTTTAGTCATATGAAGGATGCACAAATGTGGATGCATAATAAATATTTTAATGAAGAAAAAGAGAATAATATAATTCTTGGGGAAGAGAAAAACAATATCTCTACAAATGAAGATAATAAAATTGTATATATAGATACACACAGTAATAATAATAATAATAATAATAAAAATAATAATATGAATAGATTTTATGATAATAATAACTTATGGAATAAGCAACAAGGAAATGTGATAAACGAAAAGAAAAGAAGTATGTGTAATTTTAATTATAAGAGTATGTCTTTAGATAATATAGAAAGAGATGACCAATCTGTATATGTAAATAACAATTATGAGAAGGATTTATCTGATTATTTAAGAAACAACCAAAATGACATAATATATAAGAACCATCAAAAGGACACCACCAATAACAACAATAATAGTAATAGTAATAGTAATAGGAATAATAATAGTAATAGTAATAATAATAATAATAATAATAGTAATAATAATAATAATAGTAATAATAATAATAATAGTAGTAGTAGTAATTATAATTATATTTATAATTCTTGGAACCCTTTTCATAAGAACAATACATTTAATACACATACAAATTCTTTTAATATTTTAAATTGTCATTCCAATTACAATAATTTTGATAATGTAGAAAATATTATTACATCTAATATGATAAATAATTTAGAAAATACAAATCTTCCAAATAACTATACAAATAAATGTTATCAACCTAATGAACAAAATTTTTTTTCTCAATTACATTGTTATAAAAATGATAATATATTATTAAATAATACACATTTAAATAATAAAAATAGTTTCTCTTATGACTCTATAAAAAATGATTATAATATGTTAGAAGCATCTTCAAACCATACATCTTCTTTTTTAAATTATGATTTATATAAAACAGATTCTATATATATTACTCCAAGCTCTTTTGAAAATATTAATCCAACACCTAATGCTATTATTAAAAAAAAAAATACAGATATTTATAAAACAACACTTTCTCAAAAAAAAAACTTTTTTAACAATGATGATGAGAATATAGAGCAAGATAATTTTATAGATATTCCAAATGATTTAAATTTTAGTTTTTTAAATAAAAATGATTGAAGAGGTATATCCATATTTCTGTTCCCCTCAAAAAAAAAAAAAAATTAATATTGACATATTATATATTTTTATGTTTAAGTTTTTTATTTTGAATTTTTTACCCTAATATATATATATATATATATATATATATGTGCATATTTATTTATTTATTTATTCATTTTATATTTTTTTATCTTCAAGTACCCAATGTAAATATATAAAAGGTAGAACAATATATAACAAGAAAACAATTTGAATTATTATGTCAATATTATATAATTTTTTCACCATAAAAAATTAAAAATGTGAAGACATATATATATATATATATATATATATATATATGTGTGTGTGTGTGTGTACATATATTTCCTTTATTTATGTAAAAATATCTATTGGCCTCTTTTTTTTAATGGGGGTTATTTAAAGCATTAAAGTTTGCATTGGCAATACAATCAGTATAACTATGCCACATTCTATATTCAATTATGTAGAATATATTATCTAATGATATGTCTTGAATAAAAGTATTTTCTTTTGCATATCTACTAATTTCGTTATTCTCTTGAATTTTCATTGCTATTTTTATATTTGAAAATGTTCTTTCATTTTGTGCTGTACATTTATTATTTACTATAATAAATTGAACATCTTTTACAACTGTTTCATGAGTTTTTTCATTTTTGATATGAATTTTTATCAATTCTATATAATTATTATTTATATTAGTAAATGAAAACACTAACGAATAAAATAAAATATTTTTCTCATCACAATGGATAGCTGATAATATATTGCATTTTAATCCATCCGAATTTATAAAACTATTATTGTTATTTAAATAAAATCTTCTAATCTCCTCATATTTTATATTATTCATACTTATTTCTATTTTTGTATCATATTCTAAATTTTTCTTATTTCCTAAATTCATTAATTTTAAATTGTCATTCTGCTTTATATACACATC
>NC_031490.1:674675-676952 GCF_001602025.1 Plasmodium gaboni | reverse complement strand
AATTTTTTGTGTATTTTTGTTTTTTTATTTTTATTATTATTCTTCTATGTTTTAATTTGTAATTATTTTTTTTTTTTTTTTTTTTTTTTTTTTTTTTTTTTTGTTTTTTTTTTTGTTATTTTAAATTAAGATGAATAACCTTGAGAGAATAAAGCAGAGGCTAGAAGAATCTGTAGAGAAGCACAAGAAAAGATTATTAATGACAAGAGAAAAGAAGAAACAAAATAATCTTTCTATATGTTTGAACAACAAAAATGTAAACAAAGGAAAGAGTAAAATAATATTAAATGATGACAAGAGCATATGTGCTGATAATAAAGTAGTGACAGATACAAATATTTGTATGAATAAAAATAAACTAATTGAAAATTTAAGAAACACAAAATCGTTATTAATAAAAAAAAGAAGAAGCTTAAGTAATATGAATAAAGAAAATAATATTGTAAATAAATATGATGCAAAAGGGCAATTAAAAAATAAAAATATTCCATTAAAAAAAAATACAACATCCTTAATTAATAGTAATAAGGGTATGACGAAATATGAAAATAAATTAATAAATCCAACAAATCTAAGTTATACTATAAGAAATAAAAATAAGGGTAGTATTAATATGAGTCATATAAAAGAAAAAGAAAAAAAATTAAAAGATGAACATGATAAAGAAAATAATACAAATAATAATAATATTAATGATAATATGAATACCTTTCAAGATGTAAACATATCTGATAATAATAATAGTAATAGTAATAGTAATAGTAATAGTAATAATAATAGTAATAATAGTAATAATAATAGTAATAGTAATAATAATAATAATAATAGTAATAGTAATAATGATAATATGAATACGTTTCAAGATGTTTCTAAAGATGTTAGAGATAATTTAAACGATTTATTTCGAAATTTTGTTAATTGTCAAATTAATAACTTGTATGTTATAACTACAGATACAAATAAAATACCTAATAATAAAATATTTCTTTCAGAAGGACAAAAAAACGTTTTAGAATTAAAAAATAAACACCATAGTAATGGATATGATATAAAGGATGACCATTCATGTGATGATAATTGCAGTAATTATAACAATGTGTATGATAATTCTTATTTTATGAGAAAACAAAGACAAGATGATAATATTAAAAAAATTATGAATAAAAATGATATGGATGATATGATATATGTATGTTCAGATGAAAGGATGTCTAATAACATGGTCATCAAAAGGAATAATATTAATGATAATAATAAAAATAATAATTATTATTATTATCATGGTGATTATAATAACAAGTGTAGTATTCATGATAATAGTATATATGACACATATGAGAAGAATTTAAAAAAACTTTTAGAAATTGAATATAATATGAAAAAAAAAATAGAACGCTTTGAAAAATATAAAGATAATAATAATATTATGTCTACAAAATCATCAGCTTCTTCATATCCTTATGGTGATGATCATGGTCATGATGATGATGATGATATAACGTTATATTCACATATCTGTTCTAATATTCAAAATGTAAAAAATCAAATTCCATTTGATCAAAGTAATATTGATATAACTATGATGAAAGCTAAAAATTTTATTATTAAAAGAATGACATCAACCTCAAATATAAAAAGTAATCATACGACTAAGAAAAGTTTATATAAAGAGGATGTTAATAATAATGATAACAAAAATTATGATAATAATAGTTATATTTTTTCTCATGATGAGGATTGTAATGAATTATATTCCATACAAAAAAATATATACTCTAAAGACATCTATAATATTGGTCATGTCACTGATTGTAATAAGAATACTAGTTCAAAAAATGGAAATAATGTAGAAAAAAATTTATATATTCATCATGATAAAATTTGTTGTCTTACTTCTAATATGGAAAATAAAATAATACAAAAAATAAAAAGTGATGATGATTATAAATTATTCATCATGATAAAATTTGTTGACTTACTTCTAATATATATTCATCATGATAAAATTTGTTGTCTTACTTCTAATATGGAAAATAAAATAATACAAAAAATAAAAAGTGATGATGATTATAAATATAAACATATCAATGATCAAAATAATATAATAAAAAAAAAAAACATAGATTTTAATAATTACTCTTATGAAAACAATGAAAATACAGAATTGGATACGATCAAAAGTAACCAACAAAATTATTCTAGTAATTGTTATTACAATTATTGCAATGAAAAAAAAAAAAAAACAGAGAAAGAAAAGTTAATGAAAAGGAAAAGGGT
>NC_031490.1:670753-674401 GCF_001602025.1 Plasmodium gaboni | reverse complement strand
CATAATAATAATATAATAAAAAAAAAAAACATAGATTTTAATAATTACTCTTATGAAAACAATGAAAATACAGAATTGGATACAATCAAAAGTAACCAACAAAATTATTCTAGTAATTGTTATTACAATTATTGCAATGAAAAAAAAAAAAAAAAAAAAAAAAAAAAATTAATAAAAAGAAAAAAAAAAAAAAAAAAAAAAAAAAAAAAAAAAAAAAAAAATGACATTCAAAATGAAAATGAATATATATATATGAATAATATAAAAAGTAATATATCTTTTAATAATTCAAAAGATGATAGTAGCATCTATTATTCTTCATATATAGAAGACAAATATTTATCATCATATAATAAAGATGAAGAAATTATTTTTGATAACCATACTTGTGATCATTATATAGATGAATCTATAAAATCTCAAAATAATATTTGTCATAATAATCATATTAAAATATTTAATAAAGAAACAGATGAGAAACCCTCTTGTTTAGAAGGTTTTAATCAATCAGTATTCTTATCTAATAAAATATATTCTTCAAATATAGATAAAGAAAATATAAAATCTTTTATATCTAATGGAACATATGAAGATGGAAGTATAAAAGAAAAAAAAAGTTCTTTAAATGATAAAATTGAAAAAAGGGAAGAAGAAAAGGTTTCTTATTATTTAAAAGAAAACAATTTAAATGATGATAAAAATATTAAAGAGGATTCTAATATTAATTCAGATAAATCTAATCAACAAAATGATGATATTTATGATCAGATACAAAATTCGTCAATTAAGAAAAGTAAAATGACATGTTTATTATTAAAAAATAAAATAAATGATTCTCATATGTTATATAAAAAAAATAATATAGATTCTATTGATCACTGTTATATTTGTTCTTATCCTATAAAAAAAAATGAACAAAAATTTATTTTTAATAAAGGAGAAGAAGAAAAAAAGGGGAAAGAAAATATGGATATAACACATCAAAATTATGATAATTATAATAATATTAATCCTTCTTATAGTTCTGATAATCACATGAGGAGTCATTTAAGTTATTCCTCACATAGTAACATAAATGATGAAGAGAGAAAATCATACTCTTCAACATTTACAAATAAACAGAAGGCTTTCGAAAATTATATGTCTAGCCATACTGTGTGTTTAAAAAGAAATAATAAACAAGATGTTGAAGAATATCACAAAGGTGGTAATAATAATAATAATAATAATAATAATATTTATGATAATAATATTTATGATAATCATATTCATAATAATAATATTCATAATAATAATATTTATAACCATTGTTATGATCAAGTTACATACAATCCTAGATATAAAGAGAAAAATGTAACTCAATATTTACCTCAAAAACATAAAGTAATATATAAAAAGATTTATAGTAACCAAATAAATATTCATAACAATGAATATAATCATAGTGAGGATGAAAAATATATATATATAAAAAAAGAAAACATACCATTCAAAAAAGAAAGAGAAAAAAAAGATATTTTCAGTTATATAAAAGGAATGTATTTATCTCCCCCTTCAAAAAAAAAAAATAAAAAAAAAATTCCTTTATTTCAAAATGAGGAATATATAAACGAAGAAAGCTCTTTTAATATTCAATCAAATAATATTAATAGTTATAAAATAAATAATAATAATAATAATAATATATTAAATAAAAATAATCAAACTGATCATGTAGAGAATGTAAAATGTTATGATACTCATGATGATGATGATGACCACCATCATCATTATAATAATATAAAAAAACACAATAATAACAAATCTCAGTCTTCCTACGTTTGCTCTCCTTCAACATCAAACTCAATACTTAGAAATAACACAGAATCGTGTGTTTTAAAAAATTATAAACAAACTGATCAAAAAGTAAAAGAAGATGGACAAACAATAAATAATAATTCGGAAAAGAAAAAAAACAAAACTTATATAAAAACAAATAGCATACTTTTAAAAAAAATACTCAAAATGAAAATTGAATCGATGAAAAGAGAAAAGGAAGATAATAAAGAGAAAAACAATCTTAATTATATTAACAATGAAAAAGAACATATTCATTATGATGATGATAATAATAATAATATTAATATACAACCTATTGATGATGATCATCATGATGATGATAATAATAATAATATTAATATACAACCTATTGATGATGATCATCATGATGATGATAACATTATCGTTAATAAAAATAACAATATAATAGAAATGATGTCCACAAAAGATAAAAGGATAACAACTCCTATAGATTATAACCAACAAATACATGAAAAAGAATATAAAAATGATATATGTCCAAATGATAATATTTCTAATATTAATGAACAATATTCAAGTATATACACACATAGTGATATGAATAAGGACACCTTAAAATATAATAATATATCTATTTATGAAAATAAGGCATCAAATGATTTTATATCTTCAAATGATTATTATATTTATAAAAATGAAAAAAAAACAACCAATGGAGATAAAGAAAATAACATAAATAATTATAATAATATGAACGTGAAGGATAATATATCCGCTTCTTATCACATGAATAATAATATAAAAGATGTAATAAAATTTAACGAATCATATTATTGTTATTTGAAAAATGTTGAAAAAAATGATATATATCCAAATTCTGAAGAACCTATAACAAAGGAAGATAAAACTAAATTATTCATAGCTTATTTAAAAGATAAAAAAAAAAATGAAACACAAGAAAAAGATAATAAATCTGATAAATATCTATTAAAATATAATATTGAATACTTTAAATTAGCACAGTTCTTTTCTCAAGATTATCATTTATTTAATAATTATATAAAACATGTAGATCAAAAATTATCAAACAAAAATAATAATCATATTGATAATTTAGATGAAACAGCTTTTTCTATTATTAAATTGTTCAACTCAAAAAAAAATGATCTTTATGAAAAATATGAAAACAAAAACATTTCTCAAAAAAATGAAATTTTATACAATATTCAAAAAATAAAAAATCAAAAAGGCAACATAATAGAAGAACATATACAAGTTGTAAATGATAATGAAAATAAAATTATAGATGATAAAAGAAAGCAAATATATAGTATGGAGAAGAATCAAAAAAAATCCACTTTCTTGCGTGACAAAAATGTAACATATAACTATCCATGTGATGATCAACTGAATAATTATAAAAAAGAAATACATATTTCCACAAAGGAAAAGAATTATGCAGACAATAAGAATAAAACAACACATTGTTATAAAATTGTAAATAATGTAAAACCATCTTTATTTTACAAAGAAGAACCCACAAAAATTAATCAAAATAATCGCATTATGCCAAATGAAAAAAAAGGAAAAAAGAAACAGATATTTTTAAAAACAATTGATCTTCTTGAAAAATATGAAAAAATAAGTGCGAAATAAATAAATTAATGTATCTATATATTCTAGATCAAATATTATAATGACCTCATATATATAAGCACACACAACACACAACACAACACAACACAACACTATTCTTATCATTTTCAAGTGGAATGCGATAAAATAGAATGTCGTAATATATTTTTTTTTTTGTAAATACTATAATTATAATATTATATTGAATAATGT
>NC_031490.1:668226-670453 GCF_001602025.1 Plasmodium gaboni | reverse complement strand
TTTTTTTTGAGTTGAACAATTTAATAATAGAAAAAGCTGTTTCATCTAAATTATCAATATGATTATTATTTTTGTTTGATGTTGTTATATAATTTATCATGATCATTAATATTGATATCATTCACACTATTATTATTATTATTATTATTATTATGATTAATATTATTCATTTGAATGAACTGTTCAGATATTTTATGTTGCTCATTGTTCATTTCTTTGCCTTTCTCTTTATCTTCTTTTTTTTTTTTTTTTTTTTTTTTTTTTTTTTTATTTCAAAATTGATTAAATTAATAGGTAATTATTTTTATGTTTTTATAATTTTACAACAATTCTTCTTCCCATTGTAATACTGGTTGAGGTTTTGGCACGACAGTAAAAGGTTTTAATGGAGGTGGGAAGAGTTTGTTTAGAGCTACGAAACGATCTGAATCACAACATCGTACAGGTAACATGGGTTCGAAATAACCCATTTCGCTCCAAACACGCATTTCATCTAAATAAAAAGGTCCCTACAAAATGGAAATAATAAATATTATATATATATATATATATATATATATATATATTTATTTATTTATTTTATAATTATTATTTTATATATTTTTGATCTTACTTGTACTACCCCCTTAGGATCCACATATTGCCAACATTTATCCCTTAGAGCATCTGGTCTTTTTGGATCTTCTAATTCTGGCATATTATTTTGTTGTGCATTTTTTTTATCTAATGAACTATTCAAACTTTTATTATTCACTATATTGTTTGTTTTATATTTATTTGAAATAGGTTTGTTTACAACATTGGTGGGGTTATTTAAGGATTGAGATAATACATTTTGATTTTTCTTATTTATAAAAAATGTTTTAGTAGTAGTAGTATTATCACCTTTACTATGATGATCATTTGTTGAAAAATTGTTTGATATTATATTTGTATCATTATCTATAAGTGTTTGTTTTTTTTCCTCTACAACATTTTTCATACCTAATAATGTTTTATTATTATTATTATCATTACTATTAGTATTATTTTTAGTATTATTATTATTTGATGGATAGCCATTATTTAAATTTTTTTTTTGCAAATTAGATATATTTTCATTATTCATAAAACGAATATATTCATTCACATTTCTATTATTATTACTTTCATCATTGGTAGTATTCAAAAAGGATGTATTACTATTTATATGGTTTTTATTTTGAATAACATTAAGTATATTGTTATCTCCTTCATTCGTGTTTATTATATTTAATAAATTTCTTTGTTGTTGTGAGTACATATGAAAATGTGTATTATTTTGTTCTTCTAATTTTATAGCATGTATATTTGCATTATTTATATTCTTCAATTTATCTTTTGTTTGATTCAAGTTCATTTTTGCTTGTTCATTTATATCATTATTATTTACATAAGAATGTATCATACCATCCATTTGTTTATTTTGACAAATATAATTTATTAAATCTGATGGATATTTTTGTAATTCTTTTCCATCTTTATTATTCATATGAATTATATTTTTTAATTTTTCTGAAATATTTTCTGGGATATTATTAAATTGAAAAGTGTTCATATCTTTATTTAATTCGTTTTTTATATTTTTTATATTTTTTATATTTTTTATATTTTTCATATTTTTTATATAATTTTCTTCATTTAAATTTGATACAACTACACTGTTGTCATCTTTTAATTTTTTTTGTTTTTTTAAAATATCAAGTAGTACATTTTTCTGGGATAATAATTTTGACTTTTCTGTTTCTACACCTTGGCTGTTATCACCACGATTATTATAAAAGTTAATGTTATTCATACTATTCATACTATTCATACTATTCATACTATTCATACTATTCATATTGTTCATATTATTCATATTGTTTATATTATTCATATTATTCATATTATTTTCGACCCTTTGCCCTTGGGATTTATTTATAAGCTTCAACAAAGGAGAGGCTCCTATACCATCTTCATTATGATCCAACTTGTCATTATTTCTTTTTATATTGTCTTTATTCTTATCAACATTATGTTCATTTATAGAAAAATAACTTGATCTAGAGTAAGCAGAGTCAATATAAGTATCCCCCCCTGTTTTTGTTTTTTTGTCTTTTTCGTCTAAATTTTTTATTTTATTATTATTGATCCAGTTGTCGCTGGCATGTTTCATATTATTAGGTTCTATGGATTCTTCATCTTTTATATTAAGCTGTTTTAAGAA
>NC_031490.1:640793-667500 GCF_001602025.1 Plasmodium gaboni | reverse complement strand
CTTTTTTAATTTTTTATTTTTATTTTCTTTTTTTTTCTTTTTATCTTGATCTTTTTCTTCATTCATATTACCATCAACCACTTCTACATTTTTTTCTTTATCTTTTAATTTGTTTTTTTGTTCCTTATCTTGATCATCATCTATTATGTCTTTATCTTTTATATCTTTTTTTATATCATTTGTTTGATTATCTTTCCCTTTATTTTTATTTAATTCGTCTAAAGAGAGTGTTTTTACATGTCCCATGTCTTGTAACTTATTTTGTTCTTTGATATGTTTGATGTTGTTATATAATTTATCATGATCATTAATATTGATATCATTCACACTATTATTATTATTATTATTATTATTATGATTAATATTATTCATTTGAATGAACTGTTCAGATATTTTATGTTGCTCATTGTTCATTTCTTTGCCTTTCTCTTTATCTTCTTTTTTTTCCTTTTCTTTTTTTTTTTTTTTTTGTTTCTTCTTTTCTTCAACAACATGTTCGTCCTTATTCATATTATCATTCACATTAACTTTGTCATGACAGTTGTTTAAATTATTTTGTAAGATCAATACTGCGTTCTCAGAATTGTCTGTACTTCTAATGCTGTCTATCATTACGTTTATATTTTTATTACTATTGTTTAGGTTGTTGATCAAGCATTTATCGTTTTTAAGTGTCAAATTTTTATCATCTTGTGTTGTTTGTTCAATAGGTATATAATCACCTCGTTGATTCATATCAATATTATTTATGTTCATGGCATTATTATTATTCATAATATTCACATTATTCACATTATTCATAATATTCACATTATTCACATTATTCACATTATTCACATTATTCACATTATTCATATTATTCACATTATTCACATTATTCATATTATTCACATTCATATTCATCACATTCATATTCATCACATTATTCATGAGACTCATGTTTTTCTTCTTCCTCCAGTCAACATCCCAATCATATGCATTTTTTCCTTTCTCCGATTTTTTTTTCTTATGCCCATTTATTAAACTAGCTGTCACATTAGATACTGATGTGTTGGTTGTTAGTGTCATAACCTTGTTTACTTTTATCTTATCCTTTTCAAGTACTTCATTTATATTTATATTATTTTCATCATATACATCTAAAGAATAACTATTAAGATTTGCAGGTGTGTTATTATTATTTATGTGATTAGTATTATTATTATTGTTGATCATTTTATTGTTCACGTTTAAAAAGGACATTCCAATATTATTATTTATGATATTATTATTATTATTTATCATCATATTATTATTATTTACCATATTATTATTATTTACCATATTATTATTATTTATATTCAATAGATGACCGAGGTTCTTTATTTTGTAGACACTTTTTTTATTACAATTATCTATCAGATTGGCCTGAGGTTTAGCTGGTTGTTTGTAAAAACCTGGTAACACATTCTTCCATTTGACATCATACAATTCATTGAAATTAAAACTACTTACTAAGTTACCTTCATAAGTATATATTTTAAAAATATTTTCTACTTTCATTCTTGGATATGTAGATGCAGTCATAAACAACGTTCCATCATATGACCAATCACAAAGAACAGTACATGCTTCTCTATATTTTTTAATTATAGATACACTATAATCTTTTTCTTTATAATAAAAATTAATATCTCCAGCCAAATTTCCGAATCCACCTAAAGCAATCATACTACCAAATGGTCCCCACTTTATTGTATTTTTATATTGAGAATATATTTTACATTTTATATTTAAATCATGATCATATAAAAAAATAATATTATCTGACTTGCCTTCTATAATTAAAAATTCATCTTTTATATTACTCCATTTCACATCTTGAGCAACCTGTTCGTTTATTCTTTTTATTTGAATATTTTTTGATACCAATGAACAAAAATAACAGTTACTTAAATAACCATAGGATTTATTTGTAGTATCATTTGTATTTACTAAGAATATTAAATATTTACCACTGATCGACCAAAAACATGTTAGAGCATCTAAATTGTCGAAACTTTTTCTAATGAGTAATTCAATTTTTATTTTTTCAACACACGATGTATCGTTTACATCTGATATGTTATTATTTATTGGTGATTTAATATTTACACTAATATCTATTTTGTTGTCATTTGATTGGATGTCACTTGATTTGATGTCATCCGATTTGATGTCACTTGATTGGATGTCACTTGATTTGATGCCATCCGATTTGATGTCATTTATTTTGGTGTCACTTGATTTTTGTGTATCCCCTCTGACATTATAATTTACAATTTCATTATTATTCAATCCTTTAATTTTAAATATGTATACATCTCCCAGGAAATTATTTTTTGTATGCACTATAAAAAAGCGACATTTATCTTCACTCATATATGATGACATATAAATAGCTAGCACGTTTGGCTGATTCCATGTATAAATATAATTCAAAGGTATATCATTATTATTTAGATATGCTGTATTATCATCATTTTCTATTAATTTTAATGTATCATATATATAAATATCTGTTTTTTTTTGTAGAAGGAAATAATTATCATCATGTGTAAAATTAATTACAGGCCAATTACTACAACTTTTTTTTTTTATTTTAAATGAACATAAAATATTTTTATCTTTTACATTCCATACTAACAAATTACCTAATTTATTATGTTTCTCTTCTTCATATGGAAAGAAAAAAACTATAAATCTATTATTTGGTGACCATTGAACATGTTTAATTAATTTTATATTCTCATTATCAAATAATTCTTTATATTTATTTATACAAGCAATCTTTTCGATTTTTTTTTTTTTTTTCTCTTCATAATTACTAATTAATAATAACCCTTCTATGGCATGTAAAAGTAAAAAAGAATCTCCGTCATATGACCATATTGCATCATTTATACATCCATCATATTCAAATATAATGTTACTTTCATACACATTTTCTAATTTCTTAAACTCATATAATTTAACACCACTTTTTGATCTTATAAGGAGTTCGCTCATCTTCTTCTTTTTTTTTTTTAAATAAATAATAATATAAGAGAAAAATAAGCGTATAAGTTCAATACATATATGAAAAAATATATATATATATATAAAAAGATATACAAATATATGTATAAAATATTTAATATGATTCGCTTACGCTTTCTATAATTTACATATTAAACGTTGTTATATAATAAAAATATATATATATATATATATATATTTATATATATATTTATATATATATATTTTTTATATATATGTTTACATATATATCTTTTTACATATAATATAGATCAATAAAAAATTATGCATGTTTTTTTTCTATTTTTATATATTTAAAAAAAAATTCAACAAAATTTGTATCACCCTCTAAAATAACTTCTTACATATATATATTATATATATATATTATTATTATTACCTTTTACTTTTTTGTATATCCTTTATTTTCTCTTTTTTTTTCTTTCTTTCTTATTTTTATAATCCCCCAAAAAATAAAATAAAATAATAATAAATAAATAAATAAAATAAAAAAAAATAAAATAAAATAGAAGAACAAGAAAAAAGCAGGAAGGAAAACAAAAAATGTAAAAAAATAAAATGGAAGGTTCAAAATATATTCCCCTTCTTAAGGATAATAAAAAAAAAGCATATATACATAATATAATATATATATATATATATATATATATATATATTTTATCATATGACCTTTTAAAAATTAAAAAGGATTGTGATTGTTAATAAAAATAATCATATACTTATGATAAGATAATAAGAAAAGAACACAGTAAAATATTTAAATATGTAAAATATTTTAAATGCTCAAATGGGTTCTCATATAAAATATATATATATATATATAAATATATGATTTATTTATTTACAAATATAAAAATAATGTACCTTTAAATATATATACATAAATGTAAGTTTAATAATATTTTATATAATCAAATATATATATTAATATATATATATATATATATATATATATATATATATATGTAACATGGGAAATGTTTAAAAAGTTTAAAAAAAAATTTTAAAAACAAATAAATAAATATATATTAATAATATTATTATATATATATACATTATACTTTTTTAATATTATATTAAGAATAAAATAAAAAGAAGAAAAAGAAAATTTTAAACAAAAAAAAAAAAAAAAAAAAAAAAAAAAAAAAAAAAAAAAAAAAAAAAAAAAAAAAAAAAAAAAAAAAAAATTTTAAAAAAAAAAAAAAAAAAAAAAAAAAATTATTCATCATATGTTCATTACATGAATAATATATACTATATAAATATTATATATATATAAAGCATAAATATATATATATATATATATATATATATATATATATATATAATATATATTATATATATATATATAAGAAATGCATATTATGGTCTTGTTTTTTTTTTGTCATTTTAATACTTAATATATATATAAATATATAATATATATATAATATATATTATATATATTTTATAATATTTTAACATGTATAAAATATAAATAAAATAATGATATTTAAAAATATATAAAATATATATGTATTGACAAATATTATTATATATATTATAATATATATTATTTTTATTTTTCATATTTAAAATATATTATTATATATACACCTATTATTTTATTTAAAAAGATTATAAATATATAATTTTAAAAGAGCTTAAGAAAATATATTACATTTTTTATAAATGTAGAAATTAATGTTTATAAGGGAGTAAAATGTTTAATATATAAACATATATAAATATATATATATAATATATATAATATATATAATATATATATATATATATATATATATATATATATATATATATATATATATTATAACAATAAAAAAATATATAATTATTATGTATCTAATTTTATAGAATTAAATGTATGCTTGAAAATTATGATATTAGCCAATTGATAAGATCCTCAAAAAAAAAAAAAAATGGTAACATATACAAAATATTATATATATATAATATATATTATATGTATATTTTCTTTTTCTTTTTTTCGTTGGGTTAAATATTAAAATAATAAATTAATATCTATATTTTTTTTTTTGGAACATATGGTTTATGACACAAGTTATTTTACATAATAAAAAATATATATAATAAAATGAAATGAAATAAAATAAAATACATTTTATATATATATATATATATAATATAATTCCTTTAAAAGTTGCACAATAAAATAAAATTTCCCGGTAATATTTGATCCTTAAATTTAATTTTTTATTTAAAAAAAAAAACATGATCTCTCTATATGTATAATATTATTTTATTTAATCATTATTTATTTATTTTTTTTTTTTTTTTTTTTTTTTTTTTTTTCCTTTCCCTTAAAAAAAATATCATACTTTGGTTTTATGAAAATTATTTCGTTCATTTATAGTTTTAAATATAATACACACGTTTTTAAAAATATATTGAACATATATATATATATATATTATATATATATTTTTTTTTTTTTTTTTTTTGGGACTACTTCCTATATTATATATAAATATAACGTACACATATATTATTCATTTATAAAAAAAAAAAAAAAGAAATATTATTTAAACATATATTTATATATATATATATATATATATTGCCACATTTCTATAAATATTTTTATATTAACAAATAATGAAAATAAAATATATTAAATTTGTAAAGGCACATACATATTTATTTATATTTTTAAGGTAGATATTTATTAATTAAAAAATATATATATATTTATTTATTTATATATTTATATATTTATTTATTTTTATTCATTATCTTTTATCTTATCATTGCTTAAATTATTTGAGCGGATGAGAATTTGTGGTTACTTAAAAAGATGGGCATTTTATGGTCCATATGAATATACATATATTTTATGTGTTTCAAAAAAAAAAAGAATAAATAATTTCTCATCTAGAATGTTATATAGTACGAGTGAGTTTCAAAATAATATGATAAATTGCTTTGAAAATATGAATGGTTTAAATATTAGTTATAGTATTAAGAAGAGTGTTAAATATGGTTATGTAAATAAGAAAATGTTTGAACATTATAATAATTTAATAAAAAAGTTTTATTATAATTTCACATTTGAAGATATTATTTTAATATTACAATCATATGCTTTAAGTAAGGAAAGAAATTTTGAAGTATATTCTCTTTTATCAAATAAATTATTACATATATTTAAAAATATGAATGAAGAACAATATGATCAACATGTATATGATAATATTTATAAATATATTTTGGCTAGTCAACAATTAAATTATAGTGATTATGAAATTATTACTATTTTTTTAAAAATTATAAAAAATAATTTACATATTTATGGTCTAAAAAAAATTTCTATTATTCTTCATTCTTTGTCAAAACTAAAAATTCATGATGAACACTTATTACATATATCTTCAATTTATATACTAAATAATTTTCAACATATGAAATGTAATTATGTAAGTCATATTATATCAGCATATTCAAAACATGTAAATCTAAAATTTTTACAATTATATATAAAACTATTACAATATATTTTTGAAAATATAAAATATATGGATTCATTATCTATATATAATACACTCATACAAATCAAACCCATCATACAAATGATAGACACAAATTATATGTCTATTTATAAGACTGAAGCTAATAATGGCACATTAGAGAATTTAAGCAATCAACCATATTCATCCACTCTAGAGCATAATGTATTGAAACAAAATGTATATGATAAACATAATATTTGCAATGAAAATGAACAAAGTGATAAGCACATAGAAGAAGTACTACAAAGTGGTACAGACTATATAATTAATTCTACATGTGATAATAATAATAATATTAATAGACATAATATTAATAGACATAATATTAATAGACATAATATTAATAGACATAACAATACATATGATCATTCTAATTTAAAAAATATACACATATATCAATCCAAACATACAAATACAAATTCATACCCACTAAACGATACATACGAACAAGATACAAAATATGATACACCAAATAATATAAATATATCTTACAATAATTCAGAATATTTTTCAAACGATTCTTATTGTCATTTAGACGATACGTTAAAAATAAATAATATTAATTATGAACAAAATAATTTACATTTAAAAAAAGAAAAAAAAATTGTTCAAAATATTATACCTTTACTATTTTCCAAAGTAAATAATTGCTTAGCCTTTTTGTCATTTAAACAGCTAGTCAAACTTGCATGTGCATATAAAGAATTCAATTATTTTAATTATATTTATATATATAAAAGGTTATTACCATATCTAGCTAACAAAATACAAAAAAATAAAATAACATTTGAAGAATGTGTACTACTTCTAGAATGTTTTACGATCTTACCATATGTAGATAATAATATAGACGAAATTATCAACATTATATTAACAAACCTAGAAACAATTATAACATTTAATTATAATTATATATGTAGAATCTTACAATCTTTTCAACATCTAACCATATATAATGATAATATCTTATCAAAAATTGATTGCGTCATTTTTAAAAATAAAAAAAATTTTGAACGATATTGTAATTTAAAAGATCTACACTTATTTTTACATTTCTATGAAAAAAACCCAGACGAATGGCAAGAAATGATCAAATATTTAAAACATCTAATACAACAAAAAAGTAATCATCTTTTAAAAAGTGAAGAAAATAACATACAGCAAGACAAACAACAACCTCAAAGTAATAATAATACAACGTCAGATACGAATATTTATAATAAGGATAAAAAGTTAATAATATATAAATATAACAAACTGCAAAAATGTTTTAATGAGAAGGAAAAAAATATATATGAAGCACACACAAAAGTTGATGATGATAAAAAGCGTGAGATGGATGGCACACCTGTACATGTCGAAAATTCAAACGATGTGCGTAAAAAGGTGTCTGACTATATATATTTCAATGTCATGAACGAAAAAAAGGAAAAGAAAAACATATAAATATATAAATATATAAATAAATAAATAAATAAATATATATATATATATATATATATATGTGTGTATTATTTTTTTGTTGTTTTGTTTCTTTTTTATTTCATTTTACAAAAAGAAAATCATTCAATAATAAAGCCATTACATGTATAAATAACAACAACACTACAATTCTATACGTGTAAAATGTTTTCTTATTGTATACCTCCGTTTTTATAACCTTTAAAAAATCCTTGTAATAATTATATCTCTTGTTTAATATTTTTATCCTCTCAGGAATTTCCATATATTTATATACCTGAAAATGTAAAAATGTGAAAATTATATATTAAAATGAAATATATGAACGGTTAATAATATTTTATCATTTTGTTCATAATATTTTTTTCATTTTGTTCATAATATTTTATCATTTTGTTCATAATATTTTATCATTTGTTCATAATATTTTATCATTTTGTTCATAATATTTTATCATTTTGTTCATAATATTTTATCATTTTGTTCATAATATTTTATCATTTTGTTCATAATATTTTTTTTTTTTATTTTTATTTTTATTTTTTTATTTTTATTTTTATTTTTATTTTTTTATTTTTATTTTTATTTTTTTATTTTTTTATTTTTTTTTTGCATTACCTCAAACCATGCGTGCTCATATTCTACCTTATTCCAGAAATATTCTGGAATGTCTAAAAAATCTTGAACTGCATTTACATTTATAATGCTTGAGTAGACATGCATCATTGTTGCTATTTTTTCTTTAGAAATGATACATGTTCCATTGTTAGCAATTTCTTTGGATATTTTAAATAGTGTGTTAATTGCAATATCCATCATCATTTCATGAACATCTAGTTGTATTGATTGTGATAAAGCAAATGATGCAGTTAATTTTTGTTCTAGTGATTTATTGGTTAAATAGATAACACCATTATTTACAACTGTGTTTATTTTTGTGTCCTTCTTACTTTTTTGTTCATATGATGTTTTAAATTTCAATTTTTTTTTTTTTATTTTCATTTCACTTTGTTTGCTTGTTTTATTATAACTATTATTATCATTTTGTTTAGAATTATTTTTTATAATATGTTTTTTTTTTTTTTTTTTTTTTTTTTTTTTTTGCATGTTTGTTACATATTGATGATTGAATTTATTATGTTCTTTTCCTTGAAAATAAAATATGGTATCTTCTTGTTGTAGATATGCTGGTAATAATTCATCAGAAAAAGAATTCAAGAAAAGCAATATTTTGTTTATAAAATTATCATTTTTTTCATGGTTATTAAAATTTTTCCATATGATTACTGAGCCATTTTTGAATATAAAAACTATGTATTTACTACTTTTAGATGATGTTACATTTTTTTTTAAATTAAGATTTTCTATTTTATAAAAATCTGCGGAACTATAAAATTGATGATCTTCTTTATCTGGACACAGAAATGCACATAAAATATTATAATTATCAAACCATTTATATGTAATTTGTTTAGAAAAAAATATGTGACTTATTTTTATTAAATTATAACATTTAGCCTGACATAAGAATTTGACTGAGAATATATTATTATATCTTGTAACAGGTGAAGAATTTGTAGAATGATCTATAGGACTCATATTTATTTTAATAATTTTATTCTCCTCACCTTCTGTAATATCATTATAATTATTATGTGTAATAAATTTATTTCTAACATTTTCAAAATATTTTTTTTTATAATTTATATTAGTACTTATATTATTAATACTTTGAAAAGTTCTTAAATTTGGATATGTCGTCCTTTTTTCTATATTATTAAATATGGACATGTGTTTGTTTCGATATATATTATCATTAGAATATGATAATAAAAATGAAATATTTTTTTTTTTATTATCTATCACATCGTAATATTTGTTATTATGATTACAATGCATAATATCATAAAAATTTATATATTTTTTTTTTCTCATATTTTTTATTTCTTTATATTTATCATTATTTGTTTTGTTTTTATATTTTATCTCCATTTCTTTTTTTTTCCTGTAATTTATATGATTATAATGATTAAACAAATTAACATCATTTTTAAAGGAATTAGTTCTATAAATAAATTTATTATTACAATCAATTGATGTATTTTCAACAGAATATGCTTTCTGACCTTTAAAGTTTATATGATCAGGATTCTCATTTTTTTCTTTTTTTTTTTCATAATTATGACTGAAAATGTTATTATGAACATATTCCTTTCTGACATTTATCAATTTATTTTTATTTTTTAATGTAGGTAATATTTTATAGTTATATAAACAATGATCTATTATTTTCTTATCATTATATTGGGTCGTCCTATCTACATTGTTATCGTCTCTTTCTGATAAGGAAAAAAATTCATCATACAAATTATCATCTAATAATTTGCCGTTATCATTTTTTCTGACACATGTCATTTTATTTTTTTCAGCGTTATATGATGACCCACGTATGTAGACCATTTTATTATTATTTTTTAAGTGTGACAATGTTTTATATATTATATTATTAAGGATATTCAAAGGGGTATTCTTAAAAATAAAAATAAAAATAAAAAATAAAACTTAAACATTAACAGATAAAAGTTGTACATTAAAAATAAATAAATAAATAAATATATATATATATATATATATATATATATATATATTTATTTTAATAAATAAAATGTGATATTCCTCCATATAACATTTTAAAGTATAAAATATATATGTATATGTATTGTGTGCCTATTATATGCATCCATATTTTTAAATAAATGAAGAAAAAAAAAAAAAAATTTTATTTTTAATTTTTATAAATTTAATTTATTATTCATATTTTAATACAACGGCATATTTATTCTTTCAATATATAGAACGAATTAAAAAATGGATGGTACACATAAATATAAGCATATCACCTATAAATATATAAATAATATTATATATTTATTTATATGTTCGCTTTTTTTATTTTCTTTTTTCTTTTTTTTTTTTTTTTTTTTTTTGACCTTGACAATTTTGTATATCGATGAGAAAAACGTCAAAGGTATATATTTTTAAAAAATTATTAATAAGTGAGAATAATTTGAGTATTTAAAGTTATAAATAAATAAATAAATAAATACATGTATATATATGTGTGAGTACATAACAAACATACATGCACACTTACTTTTAAATTTGTATAAATAACATTACAACACAAAAAATAAATAAATAAATAAAAATATATATATATTAAATAAATGATTAATATGGAATATGATTAAATTGGAAACATTAAGGTGGAGATACGATACATACATAAATGATATGTATGAATAAAAATAAATAAATACATACATACATATATATATATATATATATATATATATATATCACTTAATTGTTATTATTTTATTCTAGGAGACTGCAAAATTTTTGACTCTAAAAATTTCGTTTAAAAATTTATTTTGTTTATTCGCCTGAGGAAAAACATTTTGATCACATTCAAACATAACAAGATCCCAAGAACAATTTAAGAAATAATATTTTATATCTTTATACATATTTGCAATATTTTTTTGTATATATTTATTATTTCTATTGCATGCTAAGGATATATGATTACAATCCTTTACTCTAAAATCTGATACGTTTACTTTGAAATTGTTATATGTGTAGCTCATTTTATTCATAGCATCTTTTCTATGTGAATCTGTTTTTTTATTATTATTATTATTATTACTTTTTTTTTTTTTTTTCTCTTTCTTTGAATTATTTGTTTTATCACTACTATCACTTTTATTACTGCTAAGGTTAATATCCACATGATTAGCATGTTTAAAAAAATTATGACTATTATTATTATTATAATTCATTATGTCTATATTGTTGTTATTATTACATATTAATGTGTTACCCATGTGATTATCTTGAAATGAGTTAATGGTTTTATTAAACGATAGATTATCTATAAGAGTATTAGAATCACAATTCGTATATACAAAATATGTACTATTCATTTCGTCATTATTATAAAACATTTTATTACTATTACTATTATTATTATTATTGTTGATATAATATTGAGCTATTAAGCTATCAGATTTGTTGGAAGAAGATATAACATCTAAACCATTATTCATATTAGATGTTATGTTTGAAGGTATATTAGAATTAGAATCCTCATGTTTTAATAATAATAAACTACTTTTATAAGGATCATAAGATAACATATTATTATTATTATTAAAACATATATATTTTTTTTTCATACTGTCATGTAATTTAGATATGTTTTTATTTATGGTATACATATCATTCGTAATTGTGTTATAAGATATGACATTATTATTTTTTATTATAAAAAAGAAATTATCTAATATTCTTTTCAACCACTCACAATGTATAGGGACTATAACATAACCATCGTTTGTTGTTAGAACATGCTGTTTGATAGGTTCAGAATTTTTGTTTGTTTTTTGTTTTTTTTTAATATAATGAGAATCTACATTTTCAACACATTGATAAGTTTCAATATTTTTTGTATACGTAAGATCTTGTTTCTTTATATCTACAATGTGGTGTTTTTGATTTAAAATTTCTGGAGGAATATATTCCTCCTCATCATAATGATTAGGTTGGTTCTTAAATATGGTCCTACTCACATTTTTTATTGTGTCTTCTTTTTTAATCTGATATTTTATTTTACCTTTTTTCAAAATAAATGATTCTACATCAGCTTTGTTAGGTAAAGATATATGAAAATATAAATTTTTAAAAATAATTTTTTTAAAAGTATAATACAATTTTAAATATTGAAACATAAAGTGATATAATGTTTTTATAAATACATTTATATTATCACAACAAAAATATCCAGTAACACTTATATGTATATCATATTTATATGTTTCATCTTGTCCATATTTTTTTAAAACATCATTTTTTTTCTTTTTAAGAAAATTATAAAAAGAAGAATTCTTTGACGGTACTAAATGGATAATAAACTTTTTATTCTTGTTGCTTTTTTTATTCCTTTTAAAATTATTAATTTCATTTCTTTCTATATTTTCAAAAAGAAACTTTTTTATAAAATTCTGGTTATAAATATTATTATGAATTATATTTTTTCCTACTATATATTCCTCGCCTTCATCCTCAGGCTCGGGATCTTCCATATTATTATCTTAAAAAATATATATAAATCTTAAGCAAATGGCACGATAAATATATATATAAATAAATAAATATATATATATATATATATATATATATAATATATTTATTTATATTTTATATTTATTTATATAATATATTTATTTATATTTTATATTTCGATAGCTTTAAATACATGTATTAAAAAAAAAAAAAAAAAAAAAATTATTATATAAGTGAGTAAAAAATTATATCTTATTTTATTTAATGCCTCATCAACCTTGCATTTATTAAATATAAATAAATATAAACATATATATATATATATATATTATATATATGTGGGGGGTAAAAAAATATATATACTTATATTTTAAACATTTATACTACATATATATATATTATATATTATAAAAAATGATAAGGGTTAATATACTAATTATATAAAAATATGATCAATACATTTTATATTCTTATTACGACAGTATCTTAAATAGACACACCAAAGGAGAAAAAAATAAAAAATTATAAATAAATAAATATATATATATATATATATATATATTATATATATTATATATATTATATATATTTTATTATGCATACAGTTCAAAATAAAAAAATCATACACATATAAATAAACACACTATTTAATATATATATATAATATATATAATCAGAATGTATATTTTTTTATTTTTATAAAATGTATGAATATTTTTTTAAAAAATTAACTTTTTTAATTTAACGCTATATATATAAATATATATATAATATAACGGATGATGAATAAAGAAGGTGAAAAAATAAATTTTTTTTTTTTAATATGCAAATTGTAATATAAAAAAAGAAAAAAAAAAACATATATATATATATATATAACATATATATTATATATTACACATAAACTTTAATTTTTTTTTTTTTTTTTTTTTTTTTTTCAATATTTAAAAAACTATAAATATCAAATTGTTGTTATGTCATACAGAGTGTGAGCTGTTACAAAAAAAAAAAAGAGACACTTGATATTTTATTTTTTTAAATGTAAAAAAAAAAAAACAATATATTATATATATAATATAATATAATATTATTGTGTTTAAAAAAGGAGATACATACATATATATATAACTGATATGTAAATATAAATATATATATATATTATATATATCTTTATGCAGAGGTTGGATATATCATTTTTATAAAAATATTATATATATATATATAATTATATATATGTATGTATATATATAATATGTATATAATATTTTAATATATTATATATGGATGAATTTTTTATGAATTATCTTTTTTTTTTTTTTTTATTAAGAATTAAATATTAAACGATATAATAAAAAAAAAATGTTCACATATATATATTATATAATGAGATATCTTTTTTTTTGTATTTATATTTTAAAATGTAAAAGATGTTACTTTTATAAATATATATATAATAAATACTTAATATATATATAAAAAATTCCTTTTTAAGTTTTTTTATTTTATTATATTATTATAATATTATATACAAACATATATATATATATATATATATATATATATATTATATAGTAAGTATAATATTAATATTGCTATTTTATAATATAATTATCATTATAATTACATAAATGATGTTATTATATATATTTATTTTTATTGTTTATATAAATATAAATGAAAAAAACAAAGCATTATATAAATATAATATAATATAATATAAAATTCATATTTTATAAAAATTTTTATTTATATAATTATATATAAAAATAGCAATCATATTGTTATATTTAATATTATTGTATTTTGTTTATAAACATGTATGTAATGATATATATTTATATATATATATATATATATGACATGCAAAGAATATAATTTTATATTATAATATTATATAAAATTAATTCCATTTGGATATATTTATAAATATAATACATTATTATAAAATTAAAAATAAAATTATTAAAAAAAAAAAAAAAAAAAAAAAATACAAAATAAATATAAAAAAAAAGAGAATAAATTTATTTTAATCATGTTATAATTCTTTAAATAATAACATCCTCTAAATTTTCATGATTTGTATTTTTATAGATTATATGTAGGGGATATATTCTTTAACAATAAAATATATTTATTTATATAATATTAAATAACTTTTAAACATAAAAAGATATTAAATATATAAATAAATAAATATATATATATATATTTTATATATCTTTTATACTTATATGACTTTTAAAAATACATGGTATTATTTTTTTTCTTATTTGTTTTTATATATATGTTCTATTTTTTTTACATAAAATATAGAAGGTGGCTATATATATAATATATATATATAAATAAGTTTATATATAGAATTAAAAAAAAAAAAAAAAAAAATATATACATATACATATATATATATATATATATATTTATATGTTTCGTCTGTATATGTTATATTATTACCACTAAGTTTGTGTTTATCTATAAAATAATATATTATAATATATATATAATATAATTTATATTTAAATTGTGAATACTTGGTTCTTGGTTATATGTTTTTTCTTTTGTGCATATAAATATATATATAATATATATATATATATATATATATATATATATAAATATATGTATATATAAATATATTTATATATGTATTTATAATATAGAAAAAACAACATATTTCTATAACATTTAAATATCACAATTTCTTATTTATATTATATTAAAATAATAATTTTTAAAATAAGAAAAAAAAAAAAAAAAAAAAAAAAAAGAAAGAAAAAAAAAGGTGTTTGAATGTAATCACACATTTATATAAAAATAACACTTATTTTTTTTTTTTATAATTCACAAAACAAATTATATATAAGGTATAAACCAAAAATATATGTTTAATTAATAATTTTTAAAAAAGGTGATATATATCTGTATATGTATATATATATATATGTTAATTTAAAAAAAAAAAAAAAGGATCAAGTGCTATTCTTTGTATATATATTAACACAATATGTAGGTTATATATATTTTTATAGTTGAAAAAATAATTTATATGATACATATATACATATATGTATATATTTATATATATGTGTGTATATATATTCTTCCTTTTAATATGTGTTTATATAAGTTCTCATATTTTTTTTTTTTTTTTTTTTTTTTTTGTGTATAAATAAAAATATATTTATGTTATAATACATATATTTATATTTCCCACAAAACAATTTTGTAAATCTATAATTCAAAAGAGAAGATAATAATATATAATTTGTCAAAAAAAAAAAAAAATAAAATAAAATAATTTTAATAAAGTATCCTTATGCTTGCACATAAAAAATAAACACATATATATAAAAATATATATATATAAATATATATATATATATATTTATAATTTTGTAATATATATATTTTAGTCATATACACATATTTTTCATTAGTCGTTCCAAAACAATGGACAGCTTTTATAAAAAAAAAAGAAACGTTTTAACTCTTATTAATGATGATCAAGATGTATACAAATATAAAGACATATATAATAATTGTGAGAATGATATATATACTTTATATTTAAATATTATTAATGCATATAAAAATTGTGTTTGTGAGGAAAAGAAATTATTTCTTAACAAGTGTATTAAAAACGGAAATATAAAATATATAGAAAAAGTAGTTAAGGAAATTATAGAAAAAAAAAATGTATATAATAATATAGATGATAAATCAATAAAAAAAAGTATCGACTTATTAATATATCCTTGTGTATATGAAATAAATAAAAATGAATATTATTATACAACTTCTTGCTGTTCAGGTAGAATGGTTATTTTTAAAGAAGTACATATAAATAATAATAAATATGATAATCAAAAAAATTTTAAAAATAATGATATTTCTGAAGAAAATAAAAAACAACAAAATATATCTAATCATTTAAGTAATACACATTTATCAAATATATATAAAACAGATGAAGTTTTTCTTTCGCATTTTAAAAAAAATTTTATTTTACAAAATAACCAAGATAATTATAATTGTTGTTCTGATCATCATATATCCTCTTTTTTTAATGTTTCAAACAAAAAAACAAATATTTCTGAGGATATATATGATGAACAAAATTTTAAAGATAATATATTTTATATTAATAAGGAATATAAAAAAAAAAAAGTACGAAAAAAAAAAAAAAAAATACATAAAAAAAATGTACATATATTATATTCCACACATTCACATCAACATTTAGAATATGATATAAATGTAATAAAAGATATTTTAAAAAAAGAAATGTTTCAAAATTATTTTGATGTTAACCCAAAAAAAAATTATTATAAAAATATCTCATTTGATTTCATGGGTACAAAAAAAAAATATTCATTACAAAATGATATTAATATAAACTCTTCTATAATCACCATGAGTGATAATGAAGGTATGAAAAAAAAAGAAAAAAATAATCAACTTATTAATATATTAAATAATCAAAACAAAAGAAATATATATATAAAATTTGAACCATTTATAATACACATTAAATGTACCACTTTCTTAAGTGCATTAAAATTATTAAAAATTGCGCAAAATGCAGGATTAAAACAAAGTGGTATTCTAAATTTTAATAAATATGTAACTGTAGCTATAAGAGGATCCATGAGATTAGAACATCTATTAGGAGATATTCATCATACATTACAACATACAAATCTAATGGATATCATTCATATTTGTAATAATAAATTATCCAAAAATTTATCACAACTTGTCAATTTTTATAAGTGCTTTAAACAATTTAAAGAACACGAACAAAACTATCAATTTGTTTCAATAAATAGGGAAATGCTTTCCTCCATAGAAAATAACTTAAGTAGTAATGCAAAAACAAAAAAAAAAAAAGAAAAAAAAAAGAAAAAAAATAATTTGTATAGAAAAAATAATGTTCAAGATAATATAAATATTTTTGATCACCTGGAAAAAAATAATAAAACAAATAATTTTTACCTTACTTGTTCAGGTAAAAAAAATATACCAAATGGAAATTGTTCTACTATAACAGAACCGGATAAAATAGGTTGTAACTTAAAAGATGAAATAACATATGAAAATAAACAAAATGATGTAAATATAATAAAAAAGGAAAAGCAAAAAAAAATAGATTTAAATAAATATAATATCCAATTAAATGAAGAAGGTTATATAATAAATGAAAATAAAAATGACAAATTCATTGGATGGAAAATTTTAGGAAATAATATGAACGTTCAGAACTTTTTGGTATGGGGACATGACATGTTCATGCAAAAAAATAAAATTTATATGTTTGGCGGATTTTCCAAAGGTATACGAAATAATAAATTAAAAATATATGATGTAATAAATAAGAAACATTTTATATATGACACAGACCTCCCATCTTTAGTATTTCATAATTTTATACAATTGGATGAAAAGTTTGCTTTTATATTTGGTGGGAGGCAGAATCCAAAAAAATGTACCAATATGGTTTGGGTGTATAATATTAAAGAGAAATTTTGGATAAGGGCAAATCGAACTAATTCCTTTGTTGGAAGAAATAAGGATGTATTATTTTTAGAAAACATGGAACAAAAAATGGACACTACTAAACATTCCATGGTAAAAAAGTACACTAATGTTGAAAATAATAATGATAATTTATTATGTAGTGATGACAATAGATTTTATTTTAATAATGAGGAAGCGCCTTGCCCCAGATATAGACATGCGTCCGTATTTGTTAGAAGATATATAAAAAAAAGTAAGAGCATATATGTATTTTATACATACGGTGGGGTTAATGAAAAGAATGAAATTTTGAATGATATATGGGAAGGCAAAATAATATTAAATTTGGAGGATGAAGGAATAGCTCACATTGAATGGAATAAAAAAAATTGTTCCCAAAAAATTGAGGCATGTCGTATTAATAATCATTCATTAATATATAACAAGAAGAAAAATTTTATTTATGTAGTTGGGGGTTATCAAGACAATGATAAAGCTAATTATACACAAGAATATGAATATGATGAAAATAATAATAATAATAATAATAATAATAATCATAGTGGTAATAATAATGTATACCTTAGTGATGGTATGATAATTGATATGCCCAATTTAAGTTCAACTGCAGTTTGTAAAAAAATGAAGTATTTGTATACTTATGACATAAAAAAAGATAATTTTTTTTATACAAAATGCATAGGTGATGACAATATTGAATTAAAAGCTTATCCAAGTGATCGATTTTCTCATTCGACTTGTTTGATTAACCATAATTTTTTTATACTAGTAGGAGGTATAAATATACATAGAACATTAAATGATGTATGGTTATTTCATATGAAAACGAATAAGTGGAATTATTTAGGAACTTTCACTTTTCAAAATATGTATGTTCGTTCAAAGGTTGTGAGTGAAAATAATTGTGTATATATTATAGGGGGTGGTTGTACTGTTTTTACATTTGGTAGTTTTTTTGACGTGCCAATATGGAGTAATTTCAGTGCAATTATGAAAAGTATGCAACATAAAGAATTAAAGGATGTACTGATTTTTTCTGAACATGGAGAAGAGAAGGAAGTGCAAGCAACGTGTGATAATGAGATAAAAAATAATTGTGGTAACAATAATGATAATAATAATAATAATAATAATAATAATGATAATAATAATAATAATAATTATAATAATAATGATAATAATAATTATAATAATAATTATAATAATTATAATAATAATTATAGTAGTTATAACATTTTGGTGGAGAGAAATGAACATAAGGAAGGTATTAAAAAGGAAATTTTGGTATTTGAAAAAAAAAAAAAAAATAAAGATGAAAAAGGGGATGATATAAAAGATGAGGAGGGAAAAAATGAATTGCCTTATATTATTGAGGAAGAAAAAAAGGACAGAAATTGTGACTTTGGAAAAAGAACATTTTGTTCTCCTGAGAAGAACATAAAAATAGGGTTGTATATAATTATTAAAGATAAAAAATTTGTAAAACAAATTAAAGTATATTTAGAGAACAAGAAACTGTTCGATAATTCATTAAAAATTTATAATAACACACGAAATGAACATAATGAAGAATATAATAACATTATGTGTGAAGAGGAAATTTTTTATGTGCCTATAAAAAAAAAAATTGATGATGATATATTAAAAAAGGATGACTACTTTAAAAATGTCCTTTTGAATAAGATAGAAAAATGTAATGATGGAAATATTTTTTATTACGAAAAAGTGATATGTGAAATATATAATGGAACATACAAAGAAAATATAAAAAGTCCAAATGGTGATACTTTTTTAAAAAAGAAATTAAGAATTTTATTTTATAAATTTTTAAATGAGAAAATGAAAAATTACCTGAACAGTTCAGAAAAAAAAATGGTTATGGAAGGATATAGAAAATATGAAATTATAGGGAACATTTTGATATTTCATTATAAATATTTTGAATGTATAATGAAATTATATAAATTATATGAGTATAAATTAAAAAAATATAAGAAGAAAATAAATAAAATGATAGAAAGGAGGAGGAGTAAGAGGAAGACATTTAGATATTATTCATATAATCATAATAATAAGAAGAAAAATAATAAATTGGTATCATGTTTTTTATTGGATGATGTATATAAATATAAATATTATATTAAGAAAGTAAAGAGATTTTGGCTAGCTGTTAAGTATATTTTTAATAATAAGTATATTTTTAATAATAAGTATATTTTTAATAATAAGGATATTTTTAATAATAAGAATATATTGTCATTAAAAAAAAAGGAGAAAGGGAAAAAAACATTTTATATTAAAGTAAAATTAAATAAAAAATGTATAACAAATAAGATAAATATATTATTATATAGAAGAAAAGAAAAAATGTTTGATGAGAATATTTTTAGGGATATAATTAAGAGGAATAGAAAATATGAAATAATAAAAAAGAAAAGAAAGATAAAATGTATTGCATTATATGAAAAGGTACATGGTAAATTAAGACAAAATAAAATACATATTGTATGTGGAAAAAATTTAAAAACTATACATATTGAAAATAAAATTAAATATAAATTGGATTTAAAAAAATGTATGTTTTCATCAGGAAATGGTACAGAAAAGGAAAGAATGAAAAATATGTATATTATAAGTAATAATAATAATAAAAATAATAATAAAAATAAGAATATTTTGTTAAATCAAAAAAGTGATGATAATATAAAAGAAAATGTGGTGGATTTATTTTGTGGTGTTGGTTATTTTACTTTACCTTTATTAAAATGTATAGAAGCTCAGAAGAAAATAAATAATTATTTCGCATGTGATATTAATCCAAATTCATTAAAATTATTAAGAGAATCAATAAAACTAAATAATATTAATAAGAAAAATATTTTTATTATAAAACAGAATTCATTTATCTTATCTAAAAATGTTCAGATGGTAAGGAAGTGTCATCGAATAATAGTTGGACTCTTACCACATAGTCAGCCCGCTTGGAAGAATGCATTTTTTTTATTAGATAATAAATGTGGAGGTATATTACATATTCATGGTATTGGTCAGCATATTTTTGATGAGCATGTATGTATTTCATCAATAAATACATATGATTATATTTTAAAAAAGAAAAATGTAAATATATCTTCTATAAATAAATTGACAAAGGTTCAGATGGTTCAAGAATATGTAAATAAAATTGAAGATTCTCATTATGTGGAAGAAATCAAAAAAAATAAAGACCATCATCAAAATAATAATATTAATTACTATAATTCAAATAGTAAGAGTAAATTATATATAGGAAATAACATCCCACATAATTTATCCTTTGCTCAATATACTTTGATAGAAATATTCAAAATAGCATTATATGACAATCTTAAAAATAATATATTTTGGAATATAGCAATAAGTCATGTGGAACGGGTCAAATCATATGCACCTCGATTGTATCATTATGTCGTGGATATCAAATGTGATCCGCTTATATTTTAGTATGAATATCTAAATGAAGAGAAATAAATAAAAAAAATTTTTTATTATAATAGCTTATATTTATATGTTATATTATATATATATATATATATATATATATATTTATTTATTTATTTTTTTTTTTTTTTTTTGTTAAATTTTATGTATATTAAAGACGAAGATTAAAATATTTTATTTTTCCCCTTTTTTTAAAGAAAGGTTTATAAATTGATTTGTAAATAAAAATAAAACAAAAAATATAAAACAAAAAATATAAAATAAAAAATAAAAAAATAGAGTGCTTAATTTTTTATAATCTTAACATAATAATTTTCTGACATGTAAAAGTATTTTTTTTTTATCACTTCGAGGGTAAAAAATAAAATAAAAAATATATATATATTATAAATATATATATATATATATTATATATATTTATTTATATATATATATATAACATATGCATCATTATTAATTTGCTCTATATATATATAAATATATTTACATATTCCGTATGACATTTTTATATATAAGAAAAAAAAAAAATTTTTAAACTTCATATATTATTATATATTTTTTCTTTACATGTTAAAAAAAAAAATATATTATTTTATAACTATGTATTTATTATTTATTTGAAATTATTTGTATATCCATTTTTTATAATATATATATATATATTAACATATTATTAAAAGAGTGGAAAAAAAAAAATAGGAGTTGTATTTTTGCAATTACGTGTAGAAGAAAAATGTTTGTAAAAACAAAATAAATAGGGATATATAAATATAAATATAAATATATTATATATATATATATATATATATATATATATATATAGAAATTAAAAATTTTTATAATAAGGGAAAAAAAAAAAAAAATAATAAAATTAAAAATAAACCATGGCAGCAAAACATCGTAATATGAAAAATATATATATATGTATATATTCATGTATATTATTATATATATATATATATATATATATATATATATATTTTTTATTTTTAATGTAGATCCTGATTTAATTATGTGCCGAAAGCAACCAGGCATAGGTAAAAATAAAATATAAATGAATGAAATGACTAATGTTTGAAAAGAATATAAAATATTAATATAAAGTTAATATACATACATATTTATTTATTTGACATGATAAATATAAATGTGGTCAAAATGAATGGACATGAATATATAATATATATATAAAATATATTTATATAATATATTATTTATATAATATATTATTTATATAATATATTTATATAATTTTTTTTATGTAGCTATTGGAAGATTATGTGAAAAATGTGATGGTAAATGTCCAATTTGTGATTCCTATGTAAGGCCATATACACTAGTACGTATATGTGACGAATGTAATTATGGAAGTTATCAAGTATGAAAGAAAAAATAAAACAAAATAAATATAAATATAAATATATATATATATATATATATATATATATATATATATATATATATTTATGTATAATATATTGCTAAATAATTCAAAAAGATCATTAAAATTGTTAATTTATTTATTTGTTTTATTTTTTGAAGGGACGATGTATTATTTGTGGAGGCACAGGAATATCCGACGCATATTATTGTAAGGAATGTTGTCTATGTGAAAAAGATGTAAGAAGAAAAATAAAAATAAAATATAAACACACAAACATAAACATATATATATATATATATATATATATGTATATATTTATTTATATGTGAACATTTAATTCGTTTTATTGTTTGTAGAGGGATGGGTGCCCCAAAATCGTAAACCTAGGAAGTGCAAAAACTGATCTTTTTTATGAAAATAAAAAATATGAATTTAAGAAACAATAAATGTATATTCAATATTAATATCTTTGTATTGAAGTATTTGAATTTGTTATTAAAAAAAAAAAAAAAAAAAATAATATCTTTTAATTTTTAACCCGATTGGTTCAAAAAATATATACATACATATATAACATATATATATATATATATATTTAATTTTTTTGTGATTATAAAAACAAAATTTGATAAATAATATATTTATTATTTTTTTTTATATTTCTAATAATTTTTAAATTCCTATGAAATATAAAATCCATATTATAAAATTCATTAATTATACATTTACCTTTATATTGTGGTAAATAACTTAATAGTGTTTTAAAATACTTATCAAATATATTACTTAAATATTCCTCTTGTAAATTTTTGTTTATATTTATATTATAAAGTGTATATTTAATATCAGGTATATTCTCTCTTTCTTTATGTTTCAAAGTTTTTAAAAATATATTATATAATTTATAATTTATTCTTTTCAGTAGTATTTTATATATCCTCCTGTCTGTATATATATTTTTTTTGTTATTTTTTTTTATACCCTTATAATATTTATCAACATGCTTTAAGAATATATTATTATTATTCATAAGATAATAGTTAGAAGTAAGAAATAACATCGCCTGTGAAAAAAAAAAAAATATATATATAAAAAGAACAAACATTTTTACAAACACAAAAATATATATATATATATATATATATATATGTGTGTAATTGTCTATATGTGATATAGGATATTTCTCTTTAATTCTTTATGTAAATTTTTATTAATAACAATAAGTATTATTCCTTATAAGCACCAATAATTTGTTTTCCAAAGATTCTGCCATCTTATTTATTCTTAATTAAAAGAAAAAAAATAAAAATAAAATAAAATAAAATATATATATATATATATATATATATATTTTCCATTGTGTAGAATAATTTTTAAATTTAAAAGAAATAAAAAAAAACAAACCCTTGATTCCATTTCGCTGCCATAACTGTTTTTCGAAGGTCCAAATAAACTGTACATGGTAATAATCAAAATAAATAAATATAAATATATATATATATATATATATATATATTAATGTTACAGAAGAAAACTTTCTCATTTACTCATATTAAAAGATTGCTTTTTCTTTTTATAAAAAGATTTTAAAGTTAAATTATCCATTTTTATAGAACAACAAAACAAAAGGCACGATTCTAAGATTATTGTCTTTTTATTTTTTAATAATTAAATAATATATTATTAATTGTCAGCACATACATATAAATATATATATATATATATATATATATATATATTTATTTATTTATATTTATAAATTATGTATGACTTTTTAAATTAACGACTAAAAAACAAAATATTATTTTTTAGCTAACACAATAGTAAGATCAGAAGAAGGTTAATTTTATTGTAATATCAAATCTTAAGACGAAGAAAAGAAAAAAGCACTGATTAAAATATAAACAATATGTTACTTTAATATAAATAATATATGTATATATATATATATATATGTTCCTTTATTTTTTTATATACAAAAATTATATAATTTATAGATAATATATGATAAAAACCTTAATAACTAAAAAGACTCTTTTAAAAAGAGTTAACACACTTTTAAAATATATTAAAATAGATAGTTTTCTTTTATCTGTGTATTTTTGTATATACATTAATACGAACTTCTTTTTTTTTTTTTATAACAATAATAATATATAAAAATAATAAAAATTAATACGAACTTCTTTTTTTTTTTTTATAACAATAATAATATATAAAAATAATAAAAAAAAAAATTATATTATATATATAAAATAATCCTTTGTAATAATAATATGAATGATATATATAATAAAAACTATAACAACAAAAGTGTATAGATTTATATTATAATATTATCACATGAACATTTTTTTAATTCCCCCTTTTTTTTTTTTTTTTTTTGGGGTTTTTCCATTATTACAAAAAAAAGAGAGGAAAAAAAAAAAAAAAAAAAAAAAAACACCCAGATGAAGAAAAAAGGCACATATAAATTATTTTTTTTTTTAATGATATATTATATATATATATATATATATATATATAAATATATTTATTTTTTTTAAAAAGAACATTGTGATTTCATCCTTTTATAAAATTGAAGGTTTAACCTATAAAAAAATAATCTAACAAGTATAAATATTATATATATATATATATAATATATATAATAAGCTTAAATATCTTAATATATTTAAAGAAATATTATAATTATATAAAAATGTTATTTTTTTTTTTTATTTTTTTTTATTTTGCTTGATTTTAAAAAAATGTTGTTATAAAATAAATAATTATAATTATATATATTATTATACATTTATAATATATATATAAATATTATATATTGAGAAAAAAAAAAAAGAAAAGAAAAACAAAGGTAACTAATATTATAATTATATATATATAATATATATAATTTATATTATATAAATATTTAATCCATTTTAATTATTTAGATATGCTTGTTTTCAATTTGATAAAAACATATTTTACAGTAACTTTTTCTTCTTTTTTTTTTTTTTTTTTTTTTTTTTTTTTTTTTTTTTTTTTTTTTTTTTTTTTTTTTTTTTTTTTTTTTTTTTTTTTTTAATTTTTTTTTTTTTTTTTTTTTTTTTTTTTTTTTTTTTTTTTTTTTTTTTTTTTTTTTTTTTTTTTC
>NC_031490.1:610216-635780 GCF_001602025.1 Plasmodium gaboni | reverse complement strand
TATATATCTTTCTTCTAATCCTTATATTTCATTAGACTCATATGACAACATATATGCTCATCAAATGGTGAAGTGCCCAATTAATTTAAATGAAAATATTTTTATGAATACAAAAAAAAAGAATTCTTATTCAATGCAAATATACAAACAAATAAATAATAATAATAATAGTAATAATAATATGGATAGTCACATGAATAAAATGAATGAACACATCCATGCTGAGGGAAGAAAAAATTATGAATTAAAAGAATATCCTCATTATATATACCAATCTAATGTTAATATGGACAACATTTATGATATAAAGGATAATATTTGTGAGTTAGATAAGAAACAAAGTATATCATGTCAATTGGAAGGGAGCCACAATAAAATGGATGATAGTAAGGATAGCATGAAAGGAAGCATTAATGATATGAATAGGGATGACAAAAATAAAAATACTAATAATGATGATAATAAAAATAATAATAATGATGATAATAAAAATAATAATAATGATGATAATAAAAATACTAATAATGATGATAATAAAAATAATAATAATGATGATAATAAAAATAATAATAATGATGATAATAATAATATATGTAATTATATCGAGGGTGATGAAAAAAATAATTTTATGGAATGGATGTCACATAACAAACTGATGAAGAATATTATAGCATCATATAATGAGAATGTAAATATAGAAAACCATGGTTTATTCAATTTATTATTTGATATATATGGATTTAATAAAGATATTTTCAAAGAATATTTATTAAATAATAATGAAGAGACAATAAAAGATGTTATAAAAAATATACTTGATGAATTATCGAATGAAAAAAATAATAAAATATCAGAAAAATTAATTTTTTTAAAATATTTATTTAATGAGTATGGTCATACAGAATATCCAAATTTAATATCTTTAAAAAATTTTAAATTAATTTTTAAAAATTATAAAAATATATTTTCTTCAGACAAAATTGTATTATTTATATTTAATTGTTTAGATAGAGGAAAAAGATATCATATAACACAAACAGATTTTATTATTGGTATGCTTGCATGTAGCCCTCAAATTAATAATGATATTTCTGATGATACAGGCAAATTACGTCACCAATTAATTTTTAGAGCATACGATTTAGATAGAGATGGATATCTCAATGATAATGAGTTTCTTGTTTTCTTATATCATATTTATGAACTCTCAAAAAATTTACAATATTCAAAATTAAAAAATGATAAAAAGAAATTGAAACAATTTGTTATAAAAGAGAAAAATAAAATTATGAAAGATAAACAAAAAATAAGTTATGATTTATTTTATCATCTAGTTCTTACTAAACAAATTCAAGGCACTACAAATTTACTCAGATCTAATTATGATGTATCTTCAGTTGTCAAAAAATATTTTCTTTACACTTATGCTAAAAATTTTATATCAGACACATATATTAATATGGATACCTCTTTCTTTATAACCACAAGAAAGAATATTCAAAATGGACAAGAGAAAACATTATATTTTCCAAATGGTCAATGTTATATGCAAATTATAAATCATGATAAAGTCACATGTAATGACGAAGACAATGAAAAGGTTAATTATGTGACAAACAAGGATGATAAGGTAGATGAAGAAAAAAAAGAAACACATATTGAAGATCATTCGCAAGATCATTATGAAGATCATTCTGGAGATCATTCTGGAGATCATTCTGGAAATCATTCTGGAGATCATTCTGGAGATCATTTTCAAGATCATTCTGAAGATCATTCTGAAGATCATTTTGAAGATCATTTTCAAGATAGTATATCAAATAATAACAGTTATGCTGATGTAAACAAATGCATGGTCGAAATGCATATTCCATGCGATGAATATGAAAAGAATGTAGAAGAAAACCCATCTGAATGTATACGTGAAATGATTCATTCACAAAATGAAGAAGCAGAAGGGTGTGTAGAGCTAAAGGAGGAGATAAAAGTAGAAGTGAAGGTTACACAAAATGTGGAGGCAAAAAAGGGAGATGTTGTAAGTATGGATGAACCAAATAATGATCATATAATTACAAAGGACAAAATGACAAATCAAGACCTTTTATATGATAACAATAATGATAATGAACATATAAAAAACAATTCATCAAATGAGGAATATCTTACTAACCAATTAAAGGATCAGATAAATAGCTGCAATGAAAAAGATGAAGAGGAAAAAGAAGATAATTTAAAAAAAAATGAGAATTTAGATGAAGAAAATATAGTTCAAAATTGTAGTAATATATCATATCTTCCAAATAACAACAACAGCAACAACAATAATAATAATAATAATAATAATATTGTGAATTTTAGTGGTGTGGATATACAAAATGGTAATGGAGAAAGAAATGTAATATATAATATGAATGATAATTTATATGATAATGTAGCCAAAGATAGATATAATCATTTTGAACATGATCAGAAATATATAAATAATACAGAAAATATAAATGAAAATAATAATAATAATGATAGTAATACAAATATATCATATAACAATATTAATAAACCTGTTAGTAATAATAAAAATATAGAAAATGATAATAAAATATTCCCTTCATATAATGAAAAAAATAATTTAATAAATATGAATAAAAAATTACCACAATTTGGAAGAAGAGAAGATATACAATATAACATGATTAACAATAAAGAACTACATATAGAACATATTATAGAAGATAAAATAGAAAGAATTAAAATATTAGTTAAAATATATAGAGAAAAATATATTACAGATCATAGATTAAATACATTAAATCAAGATATAGCATTCAAAATATTTAGTATGTTTTATAAAGTATGTTATGGAAAAAAAAGACATACATATACATCCTTCTTTGAAAAATTTCAGATATGTACATACAATGATATTCTTCTTTTATGTGATGAAGTTGCTAAATTATTTAAAATTGAAAACTCATTAGAAGAAAATGTTTCTTTACCTTGTAAAGTTTTTGGTGATGTACATGGAAATTTATATGATATCTTGGACTTTTTTAATTTATATAATTGGCCTATGCATAATAATAAAAATTTATTACTCACCGAAACGGATTTAAGAAAATTTGAATATATCAATAATCATAAAAATATAAATGTAGATAAAAAGAATGATATACAATATAATGATAATGATATTAAATATATATTTTTAGGAAATTTAATAAATAGAGGTAATTATTCTTTAGAAGTTATTTGCTTATTATTCAGTTTAAAAATTTTATTTCCAAAACATATTTATCTTTTAAGAGGAAATCATGAAGATAGATTATTTAATTATATTTATGGATTCTATAAAGATATCGAAATAAAAATGAAAACTAATATGGAATATATGGGTATTATAAATTATCAAGAACAAGTTATTTCTGCTCATTCATATGAACTATTCAATAGAATTAATGATGTTTTTGAATTCTTCCCATTAGGTGTTTTATTAGATAAAAATATTTTATGTATACATGGTGGTATAGGTGATAGTGTTATGACTATTTCGGATTATCAACATATACATAAACCTATTTTAATTCCACAAAATGTAGATAGATATAGCAATAATAAAAGCGAACGTGTCAAAAAAATTATTATTGATACTCTGTGGTCTGATCCTATTAATTATAATGATGAACTAGATTTACAATTATTAAAAAATTCATCCACTTATGATATAATACCATCCAGAAGAGGAAATATCACATTCAAATTTGGAAAACATAGACTTAATGATTTCTTAAAAAATAATCAACTCAAATTAATTATAAGAGGACATGAATGTGTTCAAGAAGGATATAAATATAATTACAAAAGAAAATTGCTAACCCTCTTTTCAGCACAAAATTATTGTAACAAATATAAAAATAATGCATCCAATGCATTCATTGTCAAAAAAAATAAAAATATTATTATCTTTAACCAAATATTGAAATATCAACAAAATGGTAATATACCCATAAACAATCAAAATGAACAACTCACCATAAATCAGTTAACAAAAAATCATATTTATAATCATAAAGAGAATGATATGCAAACCTCTCCATTTTTTAACAATAGACATCTCACAAAGAAAACATTTGCATCTCAAGGATATTTGTCAAAATGTGATGAAGAATTGGATGATCAATTGAACAACAAATGTTCTAGCAAAAATTATCCAGATGGTAATAAATATTTGAACATTGGTGTGCATAAAAATGATATGAACGGTTCAGGAGATAATGAAAATTATAACAATGATGTGCATAAAAATGATATGAACGGTTCAGGAGATAATAAAAATTTTAACAATGATGTGTATAAAAATGATATGAACAGTTCAGGTGATAATAATAATTTGAACAATGATATAGATAAAAGTTATATGAACAGTTCAGGTGATAATAAAGAAGATCTTAATAATAGTAGCAGTGTGCCCACGACTAACATAAATGAGCTTAATAAAAATGGTGGAATAAGTATTTGCGAAAATGATGTATTGATGAATAATAAATATATGGTGGGTTCAAATATAAGTGAACAAAGTAGAGACATTGTTGAAAATGTGGCTAGTAATAATAACATGGAAATAAATACAGTAAATCAAATAAGTAAAGGTATAATAAAAAAAAAGTGGAGAGACACAAGAACGAATCAAAATTTGAATTCGAATAAAATTAATAGGAATAACAATTTGGAAGTGACTAATATTATGGGATCTGTTAATATTTGTAAGGAAGTTGAATATGAAGAAGATGATAAGATAAAAGAGGAGGTGCAAAGGGGTGAACAAAACGATATACAAAATGATGTACATAATATTTCTAAGAATGAGATAAATAGTGATAAAATAAAAAGTAATCATATTAATGATAATACATATAATAAGAATGATTCAACAGTATTTTCTTTTGAACATAAAAAAAAATATGATGAAAAAGAACAAATAAACTTGGAAAGAGCAGATTCTGAAAAAAAGAAAAATGTAAATGATGATTATGAATTTTATAGTTATGATGAAATATATATTAATAGTTTAATAAATAGTAGAATATGGGATAAAAATGATGATGATTATAAAATAATAGAAAGGAAAGATACAAATGATGAATTATATAAAATCGAAGATGAATTACAAAAACAAGTTAATATACATAATGTTATAAATGAATTTTTTAATAATGAAGAAATTTATCAAGAAAAAACAGATAGTAATTATAATATGTCAAATGAAAATGATAGTATATCAGGAGATAATGAAAATTCAAAAAAAGGTTATTATTCAAAATTATCAAAAATGAATGAAATGTATAATAATACAGATAAGGATTGTGATAAAAGAGAAGAGAAAATGAGCGATATGAATTCTATAGATTTAATAAATGAATTGACATCAAAGTCATTAGATTTTATGATGCCACCTAATTTAGGTTTAGGTAATAGAACTCAATTAAAAAAGGATATGAGCATAAAGGAAAATAATAAGGATCAAAGGAATACTGTTACTACCTTGAAATCATTAAGGGGGGACAATAATATAAAGGATTCATCAAATAAGTAATATATTAAAAAAAAAAAATATATATATATACATATATATATTTATATATTTTATATTTTATATTTTATATTTTATATTTAATTTCTTTTCTTATAGGATGCAAATGCAGTGCTTGCCACCTGATCCAAAACCGCAAACAAAAATTACTTTTCAAAAAAGTTTAGAGAAAATTAATGATTCGTAGATTTCTAAATAGTTATGATATAAAATATATATATATATATATTTACATGTTGACACCTTAATGGTATGTGTGATTGCATATGTTTTATTTAATATATATATATTCATATATTTAAAAATTATTTTAGAAAAATATTTAATTTTTTATTTTTGTTTTTGTTGTGATGAGTGTAATTTTTATTATATTATGCTGCTATGTTATATATTGACAATATATATATATACATATAATATAATAGACTTATAATTGTGTATGGTTTAATAATAATATTATTAATTATAAAAATAATTGTTGTAAAATGTTTCTGATAAATATAATGCCTTATTTAAAGATATAGTTTGTCCATATGACATATTATCTGTTTGTAATATTTGATCGTTTATAGGATTTTGAAAATTTTTAATAATATGTATAAGATTATTATAATAAATTTCTTCTGTATTTTCTATTTTAAGAAAATCGACAACCTCTAATATATTATCGAGACTAAAAAATTGTTGTTTTATGAAGGATTCATAATTTATGGGTTCTATTAAATCGTTATTTTTTTCAAGTGTATTATTAATTGTTTTATGAAATAAAGGATCTATATCTTCATTTAATAAGTTTATCATATTATTTTCATCTTGTTTTTTTATTTTATTTTTTTTATTTTCTTCACATGATTGTAGAAATTCACATTCCAAAGGTTTTAATAAAGTAAGTTTTTTGTTTGTTTCAGTTTTTGTAATGAGAAAAATATATATTTGATCAATTATAAATTTAATGACATTCTGAGGTTTCTCTATTAATATTCTATATAGAAGTAATACTAACAATGTTGGAATATTATTTTTTTCTAAATAATATTGTAAATCATCATGTATATATATTTTTGAATCTTTTATATTTTCTAAATATAATTTTCGGTTTTGTTCATGTATATTTTGTTGATCGTCATGTTCGAATATCATTTCGCTTAGTTCATTTTCTTTTTCATTTTTTAAATTTTCACGTTGTCTTTCTTTTTCTTCCTCATGATTTTCTTCTTTCTCTGTTATTATCTTATCATTTATGTTTGTTTTTAATTTAGCTATACCGTCATTAAAGCCTTTTAATTTTTTTCCTATCTTAACCATTTTTTTGTTCGATGAAAATAAAATAAAATAAAATAAAAAAAAATAAAATAAAATAAAATAAAAGGATTGGAAAGAGGGATATAATAAATATATTCATATAGGAACATATATATTACATATATATTATATATATTAATTTTATAATGAAATGTTTATTTTTAAAAAAATATATATAAGGATATATTCACGAAAAAAAAAAAAAAAAAAAAAAAAAAAAAAAAAGGAAATATGTAAATATGTAAATATGTAAAAATATATATATATATATATATGAAATGATATACATATAATCACACACATATACATATACATATATATATATATATATATATATTTTTTTTTATATGTACGTGCACGGTGCATATATATATATATATATAAAGAATGACTTTTATTTATTCATATATATATAATGTACATTGACATATAGGTCATAAAATTTGATTGGGTATCACAACTTGATAAAATATTTTTTTATATTATCGATGTTTATGTCATCATAGTGAAGAGAGTTTTTATAATTAAATTCATTTTGTTGAATTCGTACGAGTTTTATTAAAGTCGCATTTGTATTTAAAGAATTTGCGAAATCTCTTATGAGACTTCTTATATATGTACCTCCAGAACAATGTATATAAAAATCGAAAAAAGGAAACTCGATTTGATTATAATATTGAATATCTTTAATATATACATTACTAGGTTTAATTTGTACAGATATATTTTTTCTTGCATATTCATATAATCTTAAACCTTTGAAACGTTTTGCTGAATATATAGGTGGATATTGTTCTATATTTCCTATAAATTTTTGTAAATTTGTTAGTATATCCTGTTTTTTTAATTTCTTATGAATAACATGTTCTTCTTTAATAATTTTTCCTTCTCTATCTAGTGTATCTGTTTCATATCCAAAAATTGATAAAGCTAAATACTTTTTATAACATTTTAAAAAATCTGATAATTTTTTTGTACCTTGTTGTATTCCTATTATTAAAACACCTTCAGCAAATGGATCTAAGGTGCCACCATGTCCTACTTTTATATTAACTTTTTTTTTATATAATTTATAAAAATAATCTTTTAATATTCTTTTGATTTTTTCACACACCTTCATAGAATATAATTTCACAGGTTTATATATATTTAAAAAACCACCATAAAATATATCATCCATTGTAACCATATTTGAAGAATTCATTCTACAAACTGGAAAATCTAGATGTACAATTTTGCTCTTACTTAAAATTAAGTCTTTATTATATTGGCTCAGAACATTTTCAAAGGAACGTTCTTCTTTGGATCTATGTATATGATCACCATTATTTGAGTTATTCATATTATTCATATTATTATTATGATTTATTTGGGGATTATTATTGCATGCACTATCTTTTTTTATAGATATATTATCCATACGATCCATGTTATTATTATTATTATTATTATTATTATTATTATTATTATTATTATTATAATTATCATCCTTATTAATATTATCATTATTATTATGTTTTATTAATTTTTCTCCTCTTTTATTTTTGTTTTTTATTTTATCACTTGTGTCATTTTCATCAGATCTGCTAATATACAAGGAACAATTATGAATTCGTCTATTATTTGTATTATAAAATCCAAGGATATTTATATTTTTTTCCTCCTTCAACCTACAACCTTTGAACCTATTATCAAAAATAATTTTTTTATATTGTGGTGTGCATCTACAATGTTGAAGAAGACCCTCATTAGAATACACAACAATATAACTATAACGATAACAATTACTATTATTAAATATATTTTTTTTTTTATTGTTTTTTTTTTTCTTTTCTTTACAAAATAAACTTAATTGTACTATAAATTTTGTTATATAAAAACCATCCTTCTTAATATTCTTACTGAAATTATAATTTCCATTTTTTAACGTATTTATTAAATTATATTTTTTAAAAGGATATATATTCAAACGATTCCTTTTTATAAGTTTATATCTATCAATGTAATTTTTTAAAGAATTCTCCTCTTTCTCATTTTTAAATATTTCTAAATAATGAAAGCTTTTTTTTCTTTTATAAGTTAAGCATGCATATGATGTTATATTATATGAGCATATTATAGCAAGTAAGAGGAGGATTACCATATTATTTTATAAACAAATTTTTTTTTTTTTCTTTTTTTCTGTTGATTGCAGGGGAGTTTGTCATTTGTTTTTAATTATTATAAACAATTTTAAAAAAAAAAAAAAAAAAAAAAAATATATATATATATATATATATATTAGATATATATGTGTTTATTCATTTATCTATCTATTTATATACCTATTTATTTACACTATTAAAAAGAGTAAAGATGTAATTATAATACTGCGTTATATATAACATATATAAATATATACTCACAAATATGGTTATAATAATATATATATATATATATATATGTATAAATTTTGAAAAAAGGTAAAACTAAGATAACATATATATTTATAAAATAATATATTATATTATATATTATATATACAATTCAAAAATTTTTATAAATATCTTTATTTTAAAATATATATATAAATATATGTATATATATATATATTTTTTTTTTCATAAGGAATATAAAATTTTATTAAACAAGTTAGAGAGTTCTCATTTCGGCATATTCAAAAAAAAAAAAAAAAAAAAAATAGAAAAAATATAAAAAATATGAAAAATATAAAAAATATGAAAAATATAAAAAATATGAAAAATATAAAAAATATAAAAAAAATAACAAAATATGAAAAAAATAACAAAATAGAAAAAGATAGATGGACCAATAAAAAAGAAGATATAAAAAAAATATAATATATTTCACTTTGAACATATATATATATAAAATGTTTTATATATATATATTTTATTATAGTGTCATATTTTTATTTTCAAGCTGTATTCTTTTTAACTTTGCTTCATGTAACATTCTTTCTTTTTGTATTAAGTGTGAAGATTCTTCTAGTAGATCTAATATATCATTAATTTGTGAAGACCAAGAATTCAATAAATTTTCCGGATTATTTTTTTGTCCAAATTTTATAATACCATTTAATCTATCTATTTTAGAATTGATAAATTTTCCAGATACTAATTCTGATAATAAATTTTCAGATTCTTGAACAGATGCATTTAATAACTGAGCTAATCGATTTAAAGAGATTTGATCATAACAATTAGATATAATATGTATATTATGATGCATTACTTTTTTTTTAAAGAAATCTTTTCTCTTTTGTCCTCCTAGAAATATGGAATCATTAAATATAAAGAATGTAAATAATTCTTCTTCATATGGTAATGGCCATTGTATTAAATCTTGTTCAATAAAATCTTGTACAAGATTTTGATATATAGGTATTTCTTTTAATTTTTTTTTTTGCATTTTTAATAAATTGGATAATTTATTTTGTTGTTCTTCATATGGTGATAATATTAAAAATAAAATATAACATTTTAATTCATCAATCCATAAATTTCGATCATTTAAAACAATATCTGTATGAAATCTTTCTTCATAACATTTGGCTACATCTGAATAAGATTCTTCATTAATATAATATTGAATCATATACATATAATATTTTAATTTTAAATCAGCAAATTCTTCTGTATTTAATAAAGAGGGATTAATTTTTCTGCTTATAACATGACATCTAATAAAATCTTTTCTTAATAATACTAATCTCATTTGTTCTAAGATATATTCTATTTTATCTCTTTTATTCATTGATATAAAAGTTTCTACTTGAACATCCTGTAATATATTAGCTGCTTCTTCAATATTACCATCTTCTTCTTTTATTTTTGATAACATACGCATTACATCAGATCTTTCTACTTCTACAAATATTTTACCTTCACTAACAATACATAGTGTATTTATTAAATTTAATTTATCTTCTTTATTTGAAATATTTTCTATCCATCCCTTACATAAATTTATTATATCTATTATTGTTCTTTTTAATTGACCTCTTTTCTTGTTAAAAAATATCAGATATTCATTCACCTTACTATAGTTGCCAAGCTCTTTATATTTATTAAGAATAAAGCAACATATCTTACTAGTAGATATACCATCATATGACTGTCTGCATTTTTTTTCTAGCACTATAAGTTCCTCCACAATAATTTCAAGATCTCCAACCTGAAATTTAAAGCAATTAATATAAACACGAAAATAATAAATAAATAAATATATACATATACATATATATATATATATATATATATATATATATATAACATATTAATATGTATATATTTAAATTTTTCTTTCTTTTTTTTTTTATAATACCTTGCAATATTGTTCTGCCTTGTTCAACAATTCATCCGTCTCAGCACTACAATCTTGTGCTATCCTTGGGTCTGTCAAAATATTATCATGAGATCCAATTATGTTAGCTGTATTATCATCCATAGTATTAAAAAATATATAATATATATAATATATATATATATGTATGTATGATTATTAGATAAATTAAACTGATTATTTATTTATTTATTTATTTATTTTAATATATATCCATAAAATAAGCGAAATTATACTATCGATTGGTAATTCGCTAGGAACTATGGATTTTTATATTGATCTTTATAAAATGTATATTTCTTTGTTCAACAAAAAAGATGAAATATAAACATATAAAAATAAATAAATATATATATTATATTATATATATATTAAATATTTTCACTAAACGTATTATATTATAATTTTATAAAATGAAACAAATTTTGTTATCTTATTCTTCTTTTTAAAAATAAATATAATTTATATATATATTTTATATATATAATATATTGTTATATTTAAATAAAGCATATGAATAAGATGTAAACATATAAATATATTATATTTATAAATAAATTTATTTATTTATTCATTTTTTATTTTTTTATTATATCTTGTATGATAAATTTATAAATACATATAAATAATAATTGCCCATTAAAAATAAAATTATATGCATATTATATAAATATATATTATATAATATTATGAAGTGTGCTCATATATACATATATATAATATATATATAATATTCATATATTTATTACTATTTTGTTTTTGTGTGGATTTTATTTTATTTTATTTTATTTTTTTGATTCATACAAATATTAAGATCAATAAAGTTTTTCTTTTATATCAATATATTTTTTTTTTTTTTTTTGTTACATATTGAATATTTTATTTATCTTTTATGAAGGCACCTTTATATAATAATTAACTATATATATATATATATATATATATATATATATAAATTTATTTAATTAAAAATTATTATTGTATAATTAAATTATTTGTTTATATAATTCAAAAAAAAAAAAAAAATAAAATAATAAATCTATATATCTTTATTTATATATATATATATATCATAATAGAGACACAGTTTGTTATAATAAATTAAAAAAAAAAAAAAAAATACAATGAAGATATATAGCATCTGTCAAAATTTTTAAAAATATGTTTTCTATACAACACAACCTGTTGTTTGACAAGTTAAGATATATTAATAAATTAACCGTTTGTCATTGTTTTAATATTATTTATAAAAAGAACTACAACACAGGAGGTGAATATTCTTCAAACATAAGTCGCATATTTTATCATATAAATGAAAAATTAAAAAATGTAACCAAAAAAAATTTAAGAAAAAATGAATGCAGGAATAAAAAAGAGAAAGAAGAAAATACAAAAAGTATAAATAATATAAAAAGTATAAATAATATAAATAATATAAATAATAATACAAATGTAAATATAATAAATAAACCAACACATCATGGAAATAATAAAATTTTTAATCTTATAAAGGATGATGAAGATATAAGTCATCCAAACGATTCTTTAGAAATAGATATTATGTATGAATGTTCAAAAGAAAAAGAATTAAAATATATTTATAACCAATATGATAAAATTATTTGTAAAATAAATTATAATAAAATGATGGGAAGAGATTTATCTTATTGTATGAATATAATTTCAAAAATAAAATATTTTAAAGATAATATTTTTTGGTATAAATCATCTGATAAATTAATAAAAGGTTATATGATTCATAAAATTAATATACAGAGTTTTTATATAATAGCTAATGCTCTAAGTAAAATAAATCTGTTATATAACAAAAAAGAAAACATACAATATGAATACAATCAACAAATATATAATAAAAATTTAAAAAATGAAACTATATGTAATAATATAATTATAAAAAATAAATTACCATATAATAAATTATTATGTCAAAATATTAAAACTGATTTCATATCACCTTTTACTTATATATCATTTGATGATCAAATTATATTACACCATGATAAATATAATAGTTGTAAGTATCATAATATATATGATCAAATAGCTTATAGATTTATTATGGATATACAAAATATGAATTTGGATAGTATAAGTTGTACCTTAAATTTATTTTCAAAATTGAATATGTTGAAATATAATTTTATAGGATATTATTTTGCTGATTATTTTGTTTTATATATATTAAATAAAAATATAAAAATAAAAAATAATAATATAAATAATATAAATAATAATAATATAAATAATAATATAAATAATATATATAATATACATAATATATATAATAGTAATCATAACATAAGGGGTGAGACAAAAAATTTGTCACAAAATATATCTTATACTACCATGTTCTCATACCTTAATAATAAAAATAAATATACTGATATAACTCCCAATAAATATAATATCTCAAAACTTGTCATAATTTTACATTCCTTAATTAAATTTAATGTTATTCATTTAGAATTTTTTTATATTTGTCTAGAATATTTTAATACATATTTTATTCATTTAAACAATATCGATATCTGTAATATTTTATATTGCTTCTCTAGGTCTCAGCTAGCCATAAGGAGTAATAATACCATTCACAAATTGTGCATGCGTAAAAGAATAACAGATAAATCGTTTCAAAATTTTGTAAATAATATAATAAAAAAATTAGAAATATATAATCAAGTTTATTCTATGGATCAAATAAATAATATGGAAAATATGTACAATGGGTATTATGATTACTTTGATAGGTTAAAAAATAATTTGTCATCACCAAAAGATAATTTGTCATCATCAAAAGATAATTTTTCATCATCATATAATTATTTGTCATCATCAAATGATGATTTGCCATCCTTATCATCACTGACAGATTCCTTTTTTTTCATAAATAGTAATGGCAAGGTTGACAAAATGAAATGTTGGAATTTATTAAATAAAATAATAAATAATATAGAGAAAAACGAAAAATTTTTAAATAATTTCACTTCTCTACAGATATCATCAATTATATTATCTGTATGTAAATTAAAAATAAATTCTTTGAATATTTTTTATGCCTTAAATTATAGAGTTCATTATTTATGGAGATATTTTTCTTTACATAGTATAGCTGATTATTTATATGCTATAAATGAAAAAAATATATATGACGAGCAAATATGTATTTTATTATTTTGTCAATTTGTGAAGATAATCTGGTATAAGTATTTACAATATATCCAAAATAAATTATTTTTGGGACCCATAAATAATGATAAATATAAAAATAAAATAAAACAAAATAATCAAGGAATTATATATCATGTATTAACAAATGTAGACAATAATCATCATCATAATGGTCATCATAATGGTCATCATAATGATCAACATAATAATATAATAAAAAGAAAGAAAGAAAAAAAAAAAAAGTTGCATTTATTAAACCAAAGTGATATATCCATGTGTGTACGAATTTTTCAATCTTTTTCAAAGTCTGATATTATAAAAAATATAAATATGTTTTTATATTATTATCATATATTTTTTCCTTATGATATATCTACAATATGTATATATTATGACAAAAATATAAATGAAAAAGATATTTTTATGGGTCATAATTTTAACATGGACATTTTGTTTAAAAATAATATATCTGATCATGAAACAGAAATAAAAAATACTAATCAAGATGTTCACATTTATTGTGATAATAATCATAATTATAATAATTTTAAAACTGATCATCTTTTTAATTCATATAATAAAGAGGGAAAAAATGTACAAACTAATTTTTTCTCTTACGAACAAAATGAAAAAGAAGATGATAAAAATTTCTGGATCAATTTAAATTTATATCCAACAAAATCGTTTTTATTTTTGCACTCATATAAAAAATATTTAGATATAATTAAATTATATACCCTTCGAACATTTTTCTTTTTAATTTTTCAACATTATCATATTATGACATTAGATCAAAAATGCTTGTTATCTTATTTTATGTTGAATATACCACAATTTATATATCCATTTAGACTATCTAATAAGAACAACATATTAGTAAATACCAATGACATAAAATATATAAAACAAGCTACAAATAATAATAATATTGATACATATATGGATAAAATATTTCCATTCAAATTATATTTTAAAAAAGAAATGAAACATTTAAATATATATATACCACCAGCAGCTAATATACTCTTCGACATATTATTCAACATGGAACTTAATACACTTAATGAAATAACCATAAGACAAATATATACATGTCTTTTATGTTTACATTTAAATATAATAAAATTTTCTTATTACACACGACCATGCAAAAACAAAAATGACATCAAAAATGAAAACAATAATAATAATAATAATAATTCATTGTTACATAAAAAATTTATATTTCATCTATTATCATTAAATATGCTAAAAAAAATTAATTCATTTCTTGATAATGTTAATCAAAATAAAACCCAACAAAATGAAATTAATTTAAGTTCAAGTAAAAATATATATATATATCAACTCCTTTATGTTTATATTATTTACATATATATATTTTTTTTTTTTTTTTTTTTTTTTTTTTTTTTATAGGAACCCATAATGAAGTATATAATTATTTGAAGTCATTAATAGGTAGTGGCATGTTTTATAAAAAAGGAAAAAAAATAAATCAAATGTCCGAATTTGTCGTTGGTCCGTTTGTATTGGTAAAAAAAAAAAAAATAAAATAAAAATAAATAAATAAATAAAAATATATATATATATATATATATATACTCTTTTATATACTTATCAGGATTGTGTAATTCAATTTTTATAATATGGGATTCACATAAAAATATAAAATCATGAATATGTCACAAGTAAAAGAATGTAATAAAATTATGAAATAAAAAAAAAAAAATATATATATATGAAGAAGTTTAATCAAAAGGGGAAATTTTGGAAACGATATAACATAGACATAAATTGTGATATTATATATATATATATATATTTATTTATTTATATTTATTTATTTGTTTGTTTATTTTTTTCCCTTTTCTTTTTCTTTGTAAAAATTATACAACTTGTACGATTTAAGGCGTTCAAAAGAGCTCTGCATGTTTTAAGTTTTATATGTTCATCTTTTGATGCCTTCTTATGATTATCTGTATTATGAAAATAAAATTTATTCCTTGATATTTTATTATTCCTATTACATTTTATATATTTTATTTTGTAAAGAGAATTTTTGTTAATCTTAATTTTTCCATATTTTTTCTTATCGTTTTGATATAATTTCTTTTCGTTCACACGATAGAAAGTATTAGGTACATATTTTTTTTTCCTTTGTGTTTTTAAATTAATTTTTTTTTTGTTTTTCTTTTCATTTTTTTGTTTAGATGAATTGTCAATAGTAATATTATGTTTCTTTTGTGACATTTTAGGATTCACATGTATATATATTTTTTTTTTTTTTTTTTTTAATAATTTAAAATATTTATCGTTTGAATTATTTTTTATCTGTAACTTATTATTTGTAGGTGATGTACATAATATGTTATTATTATTATTATTATTATTATTATTATTATTATTATTATTTTTATTTTTTTGTTCTTGTGTTTTTCTTTTATTATCTACATGATGAGGAAGACTTGTTGCATACTCATTTGATTTAAATGTCTTTCTTGTTTTTCTTTTTATGAATTTTTTGGAATATAAAAAAAATTTATCATCATTCATAGAATGATTATATAAGTTCATCATATCATTTTTATTTGTTGCAATATTTTTTTTTATTAAATATGTTTTAGAGAATTGCGTTTTTTTTTTTTTCTTTCTTTTTTTTTTTTCTTCATTATCTAATTTTTCCCTTAAAGTTAGATTATCCCTTCTTGAATTATTTTTTTTTATACTTTTGAGGATGATAATTTTTTTGTTTTTTCTTAAAATATTTTTATTTTGGGTCTCATTGTTGCACTTTATCTTTTTTTTTTTTTTTTTTTTTTTCTGTTCTATATCTTGTTTGTTTGGCTTTTTTGGTATGTTTTGTATATTTTCTTTATTTTTTTTATTTTTTTTATTTTTTTTATTTTCTTTATTTTTTTTATCTTCTTTATTTTTTTTATTTTCTTTATTTTTTTTATCTTCTTTATCTTTTTTATCTTCTTTATCTTTTTTATCTTCTTTATCTTTTTTATCTTCTTTATCTTTTTGTTTTTCTATTTTTATTTCCATTCTTTGATATTCCAACAAATCCTTTTGACACATTTCCATTTTTTTTATTAAATTTACGAGGTTTAAATACTTCCACTCCGATAATTTCGTATCCTTCATTTTTTAAGTTATAAGTGAGTTCATGAGCACTTACAAAAAGGCACACATTAAATACACACACAAATATATATAATATATATATATGTTATAATAATGTGTGAACTTAAATAATAAGAATTTTTAAATAACTTTACACATTCCTATATTTTATTTCTGTTCATATATAAGATATAACAAAAGAATAGGAACAAATGAACCTGTTTTATAATAACACATAATATTATTATTTTCCATCTACTTTTTTTTTTTAATTATTAATTTTATATACGATGGGTTTTTTATATCATAAAAAATAAAATAATTATAAATTAAGACAAACAAAAATTAAAAATATATACATACATAAATATAAATATATATATATATATATATATAACCCATGTGCATTTTCTTATGTATAATATAAAACTGTCCTTATCATATATCATACATATAACAAATCATGGGGTGATTTAAAAAAAAAAAAAAAAAAAATTTCAAACGTGCAATAATATATATATATATATATTATATTATATTAATTTCTATTTTGATACATCAAAAAAAAAAAAAAAAAAAAAAAGAGGAAAGAATATAAATACATACATATATATACACATATTTTTATTCAAAAAAAATTATATCCACATAAAATTTTTTCTATACACTTTATAATCATTTTCTTGCTTGAAAGTATATTATAAATATCAAATCTTTTAAGGTATATGATTAAACAAAAAATTAAATACATCAAAATATATATATATATATATATATATGAATGGGTTAGAAATAAATATTTTAAAAAAAAACAACATAAATAATATAAAACAATATCAACAAGAGTTATATATACTAAATATTGCATATAACCATGATATTTTATAATTTAATTTTATTATTTATTTATTTTTCATTTTTTGTTGAATTTCCTACAGTTGTTTCTTCATTATGATTTTTATCAAATAAAGATGGTATATGAGATGATAAGCTCTCGTTATTATTTGCATGGTTTGTAGTTTTATTTTCTTCTGAGTTATTTTTATTTGTTTGTATGTTTGAACAATTTTTAATTAAATATTTATTATTATTATTATTATTATTATTATGGTCAATATTTATATTTACACTTTTACTTTTATTTTTTGTTTTATATTTATTTTTACTATCATTATTTTTACTTTTGTTAATAGTTTTGCCATTTTTATTAATTTCAACACTCTTACTTTTTATTTTTTCTGTATTTATTATATTTTTATTAATTTCAACACTCTTACTTTTTATTTTTTCTGTATTTATTATATTTTTATTAATTTCAACACTCTTACTTTTTATTTTTTCAGAACTTTTATTTTTATTAACCTCATTATTACATTTGATATTCTCACTATTCTGATTGATTTCCTTGCTTTTATTACTATCTTCATTTTTTTTTATGGTATTATTATACACTTTGCTTTCCTTATTTTTTTTTACCCCATCAGTAATTTTTACCCCATCGGTAATTTTTACCTCATCAGTAATTTTTATCTCACCAATATTTTTTGTCTCACCAATATTTTTTACCTCACCAATATTTTTTGTCTCACCAATATTTTTTGTTTGGTCATTTTTTTTCTCTCCTTCCATTTTCTCCATTCCACTTTGGTGGGATTTGTTTGAAGACTCATTATTTTGGTTTTTGTTTTTTTTCTGTTTTTTATATCTTTTTACTTTGTCTGAAATATATGGAATATATTCATCATCATATTTAATGGAATGTTTTTTGCTTAAGCTTTTTCTTGGAATATTATTTTTACTACTTTCAGTTTCATATTCTTGTAAATCGCTTTGTCCTTCTTTTTCTCCTTTCATAATTTTCTCCTTGACATTTTTATCCTTAACATTTTTTTCTTTGATAATTTTATCCTTACCATATTTTTCTTTATTTTCCTTATTTTCTTCCTCTTTAATATGATGTTCTTTTTTTTTTTTTTTTTTTTTTTTCTTTTTGTTTATTTCTTCCTTTTCCTCCTCTTCATCATCATCTTCTTCTTCTTCAATATCGTCATTTTCTTGATATTCATCCTTTTCTTCTTCGTCTTCTTCTTCATCTTCTTTTGCTTTGTCCATATAACTTGCCATATCATAGGTATCTTCATATTGATGATAATCTATAGCATAAATATTTTTATTCTTTACATTATAATATTCATCATATTCTGTTGATGTATATTTATTTTTTGAGGAGTTAAACATATGTGGTAATACTTCTCCATTCATTTCCATTTCTGTATATAGTTTATCATATTGTTTTTTTAATTTTTCATAATCATTTTTTATCATATATGCAATCTGATTATTAATACATATTTTTTCTCTCAATAAAGCCATACATTGTTCTCTATCATTTATTATTTCATTTAAATATTTATTCATTTCATCATCATTAAATAAAAAATCGATATTTTTTTCATCTTCTTTTAATATATTTTTTTTTATATCATTATTTTTAAATTCATCTAATTCTATACCTTTCTCTTCATGTCTTGAATATGAAAAAGGGGAATTTTCTTTATTTTCTTCAATATCATTAATACTATTAAAAAGACGATTCATCTTATTCTGGTCTTTTACTTCCTCCCCTTCATTTTTACTTTCATTATCACTTAAAATATTACTATTTTTTTTTTTATATTTATTCTCTTTTTCATCATTATCATCAAAAATGTTATTACTATTATTTTTATTATTATCACAATTTCCATTTTCTTTTATATGTATAGAATCTTGTTTTATTTTTATTTTTATTTTTTTTTCATCACTTTGTATATGATCATCACTCTTCATATTTTCAATATTATTTGCTTCCTCTTCTTTAATAAATCCATTTGACCTATCCATATTATTTTCGTTATCTAAATTTTTTCTTTCCTCCTCTTCATTATTCAAATCATTATCATTTAAACAAAGATCGTTTTTTTTTTTTTTCATCTTTTTCAACACAGGTTCTAAAGATATGTCATTTTTTTGGGTATTATTATCTTCATTATTTGAATCATGAGAATCTGTATTTGAATTTTCATTTTCATTTTCATTTTCATTATTATTATTATTATTATTATGTTTTATATGATTTTCTAATTTATTCTTGTGAGCATAATGTAACCTTTCTAAATATAGCTCTTCTTTCTTTTCAATGCCTATATTTATTTTATGTTCTTTTTTATCTAGCTCTTTCATAAGAAAAAGAAGTCTGTGTAAATACCCTGTTAAATGATAGACATTGTCCATAAACACTTGAGCAGAGTCCGACATTTTTTTTTTTTTTTTTCTTTTTATAAACTTTGTTTCTTTATGTAAATACTTACATTATATATATGTTCAAGTGGAATTTATATTTGTTCATATTATGATATATGTTTCTTTTCTTACTTTTTTTTTTTAATTCTTCTTTTATAAACTTTACAACTATTATATATACACACATAAATAAATACATACACATATATAAATATATATATATATTTTTTCCTTTTCAATTATTCAAACACATGTGTGCGTATCACTTATAATTTCCTCTTCTACTTTTATCTTATAATATAAATTTCTTAAAAAAAAAGAAAAAAATATAAGAGCGAGAGAGGCATACAGCTCTTACTTCTTAATCATATTCATATAACAAAATAAAGTAATGTCAAAAAAATGTATATATTATAATAAATATTCAAAAAATAAAATAAATAAATAAATATATATATATATATAACTGTACAGGTTAAAAGGGGAAAAATACATAATATATAATATATATAATAATGATGTTAGTATATTAATTCATTATTTAAATAAATCTTAATACATAATAGTTTAAGACAATAATAACCAAAATAAATTAAAATAAAAATAATACTAATACAATTATCATAATAGTATATTTGGTTGTTAACAAATATTTTCATATATTTGTACTTCTTGTTATAAGAATATTTCATATATTAATAAATAACATTTAAAAGGATGGTATATATAAATACATATATATATATATATATTTTACTTTTACAAAATATGAAAAATGATTAAATATATTAATATATATATGAATAAAGATTATCATAGAAATAAATATGTATAAATATATTTTAAATATATATATATATATATGTATATGTATTATTATATACTTTAAATATAAAGCTTCCTTATTTAAAAGGGGAAAAAAAAAAAAAAAAAAATATAAATTACATATATATAATATATTTCTCTTTATATAATTATTAAATAAAAAAATATGATCTTTTAATAATTTTTCATTATATATTCATTTCTTATTTTTATATATATTATATAATTCAAAAAATCATATATATATATATATATATATATATACCTTATAAATATATTTTAATATTATATATAGTATAAACAAAAAAAGGGGTAATTAAACTATATTATAATAAATTATTATTATATATATAGAGAGTTATAATTTAATAGTACTTTTAATTATATATATATATATATATTATTATAAATATATCATAAATTTTAAAGAATTGTTATGTATTTTTTATATCAAATAAAATATATATAGTGATTCATATATATATATATAATATGTACATAATATAATATATATATAATATTATATATTTTAATATTATATATAGTATAAACAAAAAAAGGGGTAATTAAACTATATTATAATAAATTATTATTATATATAGAGAGAGTTATAATTTAATAGTACTTTTAATTATATATATATATAAATATATCATAAATTTTAAAGAATTGTTATGTATTTTTTATATCAAATAAAATATAGTGATTCATATATATATATATATATATATATATATATATATATAATATGTACATAATATAATATATATATAATATTATATATTTTATTGGTTATATTAACAAAAAAAGTTAAGATAAACTATATATATATATTATCATTGAATTTTCTAATAAGTGCTGGAATTTTTTTACATATGTTATATTATAGAAATGTAAAATAGAATAACAAATTAATATATATTTTTTTATTTTTCATTATTTTTAAAATTGTTAAGATGGTTTAAATATTATTATAAATATATATAATATATAATATTATTTTATATGCTTTTATTTATATTATTTTTTTCTCATTTTTTTTAAATTTATATATGTATAATAAAAAATTATTATTGTTTTATATTTTTTATGAATTAATTCTTATAAATATATTTTTTTTATTTTCATGTTAAACCAAAAAGTAGTAATAAAAATATAGTAATTTCGAATATAACTTGTCAATTGGAAAAGAAAAAAATAAATATAAATATATATATATATATATATATATATATAATATATTTAAATATATAATGTAATAATATTCTATTTAAGTTTAGAAAATTAGAAAAAAAAAAAAAAAAAAAAAAAAAAAGTTTGTTTTTTCTGTATTAAATGATAACAATACGGGAAAAGATAAATATATATTTTTTTTTATTATTTTATTTTAATTTTATGTTATATTGTGTTTTTCTTATTAGTAATATTTGTATATATTAAAAAAGATGGAGTTAATAAGAATATATAAATGCTATAAAATTATATGAATAGCTACCTTTATATTTAAACTCGTATATATATTGTTATTAAAGTTATATATATATATATATATATATATATATATATTTTTTTTCTTAAGTATTAAAAAAAAGAATAAGGGGATACTTTTAAAATATAAATTATTAGTATGTATACATATATATATATATATTATGTGTTTTATTTAATTATAAAATTTCCAGTATTTATCTCAAATTGAATATATATTTCCTTTCATACGTTCTTTATTACTAATAATTGATATTTTAAAAATATACATATATATAAATATATATATATATTTATATTTATTCATTTATATTTCCATAAAGGTCAAAAAGGATAAGTCTGTCAAAGTATTTATATATGGGGAAAAAGAAAGCTATAATTGGCTAGCTATTTTTTTTTTTTTTTTTTTTTTTTTTTTTTTTTTTTTTTCTTTTATATATCATGTTAATAAAAAAGAAAATAATTCAAACCATACTTACAAATTAAAACTCTTGTGTTATTTGTTTAATTCTGAAATTTATTTCTTATAAAATATATTAATATATAAAAAAAAAAAAAAGACAAATTACTTTCTTTTTAAAAAAAAATTATAAAAAAGACAAAAATAAAAAAATAAAAAAAAATTATAAAAAAGACAAAAATAAAAAAAAAATTTTGGCTATACGAAATAAAAAATAAATGTGTATATAATATATAACATTTGGTTTATTATCTAATCATATTATTTAAATATTTCATATTTTTTAAACATAGAAGGGAAATAAAATAAAAAATAGAGAGAGAACGAAAAACGAACAGAAAAAAAAAAAAAAAAATATATATATATATATATATATATATACATATGTGTGTGTATATATTCTTATATATACTATATACAATGAGTATTTATATCGATTCAGTTAATTTTTGTGATACTGTCTTAAGGTTTAAGGTTGATTTGTTTTCTGGATTGGCTATTTGTAATAAGATATTTAAATCGCTCTCAGTCAATCTGGTATCTAAAGCTTTCATAATCTAAGAAAAGAATAAAAATAAATAAAAATAAATAAATAAATAAATATATATATATATATATATATATATATATATATATATATATATATATATACATATATATATATCAGATTTGATAAAAATTATGTTACCCCAAGGAAATTATCAATTTTAATTTGAACATTTGTATTTTGCTCATTCACATTATTAATATGTTGGAATGGTTGTTCATAGTTGTAGTGTTTCTTAGCGAAGTTCAACCAGAAATCCATGTTAATATCCTATGAAAAAGAAATTGAGGAAATTATAAATATGTGTAATTTATAAGCATGGTTTTTGTGTAATGTGCATAAGATAGGCATTAATTCTTATATAAAATAATTCACATTTATTATATTCATTTATTTATTCATTTATTTATTCATTTTTTTATTCATTTATTTATTCATTTATTTATTCATTTATTTATTCATTTTTTTATTCATTTATTTTTCTTTTTACGTTTGGTAATGCTGCCTTTTCTTCATTTGTTAAGATAATTCCAAATGAATTCATTAATTCAAAAAATTTATGCATCTCAATGTGGTCACTGCACGAGCTAAAGAGAATAAAGGCTTCTCTAAATTTTTCTTCCATATCAGATGCCATTTTAATTCTGAAAATTTTTTTAAATAAAATATGTAGAAATTAAAATAAGTGTAAAAATAAATAGTAGTGTAAAAATAAAAGTAATGTAAAAATAAATAGTAGTGCTAAAAAATTATTTTATTTATTGTAAATTTGGATAAGGGTAAAAAAAAAATATATATATATATACATATACATAATATATATTTTTACTTTTATAAAGGATGTTTTTAACAAATTTATGTGCACTGAGGACAAAAATAGAAAAAAAAAAAATATATATCTCTATATATATATATATATATATATTATATAATGATTAATTTTTTTTTCTTTTTATATACTACGTCAAATTTTTTGGGTTTTTTTTTTTTTTTTTTTTTTTATGTAGATTTTAATTGTTATTTAAAAAAGGTATGATAATATATATAGGATTGTTATATACATATATATAAATAATATATATATTATATTTTAACTTTATGATGTTTTTATTTGTTTTTTTTTGTTTTGTTTTTTTTTACATATATATATATATATATAATATATATATATATATTATATATATGCCCTTATAATAATTTAACCATCTTGTAAAAAAAAAAAAAAAATTAACCAAAATGTTGAAAAAAAAATATGCATGTGTGTAATTAGCTTCCTCAGAACTATTTTTTTTTTTTTTTTTTTTTTTTTTTTTTTTTTTAAAATTTTAAATAATTTTATTAAAAAAAAAAAAAAAAAAAAAAAAAAAAAAAAAATAAAAAAAATTTTTATAAATATTTAAAAAAATAAAAAATATTA
>NC_031490.1:592333-604833 GCF_001602025.1 Plasmodium gaboni | reverse complement strand
TCGGAAGATAAACAAGTCCTATTTAAAACTTATTTATATATTTATAATTATAAACATGAAAATATAAGAAAAGTACTAATTCAACTTAATCATTCTTGGGGTGGAAAAGGATTACTTGGTTGTAATGTAGCTACAGGTTATTTACATAAAATTCCACTTTGTCAAATTAAAGATAAAGAAGTAAAGGAAAATATAAAATTAAACGAGTCATTCTCATCATCTCATATTAAGAATAATGAAAGTGATGCATGTAGCAATAATAAAAAGGAACATTTGAATAATACAAATGTAAACGATTTAGAAGTTGTTTTATTAAGTGATAGTGTTGAAAAAAATATAAATGATATAAATGATATAAAAAATATAAATGATATAAATAATATAAATGATATAAAAAATATAAATGATATAAAAAATATAAATGATATAAATAATATAAATGAAATAAATAATATAAATGAAATAAATAATAATCAATCAAATGAAAAGGATTCATCACATATAATTCCTTTATGGAAAAATGAATCTGAAAAATCAAGAAGTGAAGAAAAAAATTATATTAATTCACAATATGTACAACTAAAACATGATAATAATATAAATGATATAAAAAATGATAGCAATAGTAATAGTAATTGCAGTAATCGTAGTAGTAAAACACTTGAAGTAGATATGGATAATAATCAAGAAACCATTAATTATGATGATAAATTTTCTTATGAACTAAAATCAACATTAGATGATCAACCAGAAGAAGATATACATGAAATAAAAAAAAAAAAGTTCAAAAATCAACAGACTATATTGGAAGATATAAAACGAGAAGAATTAAATAATAGTCATGAAATAATAAATGAAATAGATACTTATAATTTTAAAAATGAAGATATTAAAGATGAAATCCATAAGACAAAAGTTGAACCAATCGCCACAGATAATGATAAAACTAGTAAACTTATAGATAGCTATTCTGATTATGTAAAGAAAATGACAATATATAGTAAAGAAATGAATGAAATATATGAAAGCATGAACAAAAACACTGAAATTTTAAATAGTATTAAAATGAATGCAACATTTAATTATGTAAATGACAATAATAATAATAATAATATATTAAATCTAGATAATCGTATTCATAATGGTGAATATAAAAATGCAGATTCCAAAGAAATACCTATTCTTATAAATCCATATGAAAATACAACAATTTTAAATAATTATAAAATGGACAATATAACAACAGGAACTCATATTAATAATAAAAATGATGATATTTATTTAAATGAAAATGTTCAACATATTCATGAACCCTCATTTAATTATATTCAAAATATAAGAAAGAACATATAGGAAATGAAGAACTATTAATATATGCTATATCACATATATATATATAAATATATATTATATATATATATATATATATATATATATATATTTAAATAATAACCACATAAGCGTTTTATTTTTAATAATATATACATTGATTTCCTTTTGGTGTTATTGTATATATATATATAATAATTTATATATTTTATATATTTTATTTTTTGTTCTTTTAATTAGTTATAAATAATTAAACACTTTTTTACAAAAAAAAAAAAAAAAAAAATTAAATAAAATAAAATACATATTAGAAATTCACAATTTTATTCAGTATAAAACAAAACCAATATGAAATAAATATCAAGAACAAAAAAAAAAAAAATATATATATATATATATATATGTATACAATAAATTATTTAATATATATATATTTTCATAAATAAAATGATTAAAGTCAAAACAAATGCTTGTAAAACAATTATAAATTATAAGCATATATAAACTATAAAAAATATTTGTTAATATCCTCCAGCTCTTCTTGAAGGTAATCATCTTTCCATCTTTCAAACTGTAAAAAGAAAAAAGGTTAACAGGGATAGTGAGTAGATTCACCATGTCTTATAAGGAAAAACATATAAACACAAACAAAAAAAAAAAAAAAAAAAAACAGTTATATTATTTACACACACACACACACATATATATATATATATATATATATATATCCTTATATTTTGGTGGATTTTTTTTCTTTACCTGCTTCGAAAAGAAAATTTTGTCGTGGGTTGTATTACCTTCAGCATTGTAGTGCTGATTATATTTTTCTAATACACTTAAACTTGAATAACTTATATCCGGTCTGTCATATATAGTGTATTCATAAGAGTTTTTATAAAAGAGGAAATAATAAATAATATCTTTTTTAATTTGAAATATATTGTTATTTAAATATGTTGATGAGAAAGCATGGTTAGTATCCTTAACTAAATAGGATGTTATACCATTTAGAATATCAGGACATGATATAAAATTTAATAATGTATTAGTTTCTATATTTAATGCTTTAATAAATAATTCTTTATCAATAGTATATTTTAATTCATTCATACTTATTTGTTCTTTTGTTGTTGGTACTTTATAACTATTTTTTATCATTTCATTCCATAAACGTTTATTTACCTGAGCTTTTTTTAATAACTCTATTTTGTAATTTCTTAAAATATTTAATATTTCAAATGTCAAATGAGTAGCTAATGGTGGAAGGGAAATAATTTTTTGATAAGTTTCGTCAGCCCATTTTCTTATGTTTTGATCTGAACTATTTCTTGATTGATCCAAACATTTTAATATAGTTAACAAATTGTTATGTTTAAAATGTTCATGTATGACTTGTTCATAATTTTTTAAGGTATATATTTCAGGTATTTTTAAAAAATGTTCTTCTAATAAAATATGTGCATCTTGTTCTGAAACTTCTAATTGACTCTCAGAACTTATTTCCATTAATTCCAAACTTTCATCAGATATCCATCTTTTAGTTAATCCGCACCAAACCAAATCTGATGACTGAATTACCTGACCTGTTAAGGCGAAATAAAATCCTAAGTTAGCTCTTAAATTAGCTAGTACAAAAGATATTCCTCCATAAGGTAAAAATGAATAATTTAAATTATTATATGTATATGACGAATGATTGAATGAAGCACTATTATTAGCTAGAAAAGACAAGAAACCTGCAGATCCTTTTATTTTGCCGTTACAATATGATATAATAGGTTTTTTATAAGAAAATATAAGATATGCTAAATCATTTATATTTTGTAGAATTTTTTTGAATAAATTTATATAATATATATCTTTACTTTTTTGATATAATTCTAATATTTTTAATAAATCATATAAATTATAACTATAATTAAATATATTATTATATAAGGATGTTAAATAAATAAATCTTTTAGTATAATTAACTTCACTATCACATAATTTTTTATATAATTTATTAATCATCTTAATATTCATATATTTGCTATTAATTATAATAGTATCCATTCCTATATTATTACGATTATATACATATTCATCTAACTTTCCAGAATTTAAATAATTTATTTTAGGTAATGATTCATTATGTATATCTTGTGGGTTTAAATATATATCATCATCTTTAAAAATGCTCGTTCTTACACACCTTTTTATTACATCTTCATTCTTACATTTATTAATTTGAAGCATATCATAAATTTTGTTATGTTTCCTTAAACATTTTAAGTTAAAAAACATTTTTTCCGTTTTTTTTTTTTTTTTAATGTAATTTTTTCAACAAATGACGATATACTCAGAAGGAAATAAAAATGAAATATAATGTAATAATAAAAAGAAAAAAAGAAAAAAAAGAATTAAATTAAGTAGAAAGGTGTATGCTTTATCTCTTTTTTGGTTCCCATTGTATATAAAATAATTTGTATTAAATATATATTATTATGATATTAAAAAAAAAAAAAAAAAAAAAATTTAAATGGATTTTTTATTTTTTATACAAGTTAATATTATATATTGATCAAAATAAAATAAATAAGAAAAGGTTATATAAATATTATATATATTATATATATATATGTATGTATGTATCTATCTATCTATTTTTATTTTTGATGTATTAGTATTTATTTTTTTTATGAATGAATTAAGGGAATAATGGGACCATAAACCCTTTATTTTTGTTTTTATAGGAAAAATAAAAAATAATAATAATAAACGGAAAATGTGTATATTTGGTGTGGAATATGTAGTGAATGGTATTTTGACAAGGTAGAGAAAAAATATATGATGATATATAATATTTTTCTTTTAAAACGTCAAGATTTTCTTTTATTATTTTTTTGAAGTGTTAAGGATTATTTTTTTCTTACTTTATAGAATTAAATGAAACCCAGGAACTAACCAAAAAGGGTGTCATTTTTATATATATGGATGAAAAGAGAAAATGAAATATTATATATATATATATATATATAATATGAACAAATGAGAGGAATATTAGATGAGCTACATATGTTTTACTTTTTTTCACCATTAAATATGAATTACGAAAAATAAAAATAAAATATGACTTTTATTGGATAAAAATACAAAAAATGAGTGAAAAAAAAAAAGGAAAAAGGAACTATTTTATAGGTAAATAAAAAGTAATTAAAGAAAAATTCGGAATTAGGATGGATATAAATGAACAATATATAAATATATTATATATTATATATTATATATATATATATATATATTTTTATTTGTTACGCATGCATAAAAGTGCATACTGTTCTTTATTGTAAAATATTACATATTTGTGGTTACAAAAAGAAAGTGTCATAAAATGGTTGGTATATTTTAATAGACACCTACCAATTGCGTTACATAATACATACATATATATATATATATACATATATATATATATGATTACATTTAAGTTTCCATTTGGATAATTTTTTTGAATATGAATTTTTTGGACGTTAAATGTTAAGTCAAATATAGACATGTAGTGTTTAAAGTATATGTATAATTTTTTTTTTTTTTTTTTTTTTTTTTTATTTAAATATTTGTAGTAATAAAAGAAGTGATAATCACCATAATTGAAGGACAGACAAATAAATATAAATAAATAAATATATATATATATATATATTTTTTAAATATTACATTTATAAGTTTATACATTTTATTGCTTCCGTTGAAGAGTGCAATAAAAAGTTTTACATTGAAAAAATTTATATTTATATATAATCTGTCGGTTTTAAAAATGAAAAGAGTACATATCTATTTGTGTTTTACTTTTTTTTTTTTTTTATGTATATTAAAAGGAGTGTATAATGTGAAGACACAAAAGAATGAAGGAATTATTTTTAACAAGGAGGGTAATGAAAATGATAATGAAAATAATGATAGGAACACATCAAATAATAGCAATAGAATAAATAGAATAACATTGAATAAAGAGATGTATGAAAAATATAATAAAATGAATAATGAAGAAGATAATAATAAAAACTTAAATTATGATTTAAGTAATTCAAAGAATGGAACGAAAAAAAAACATTTTGGTAGTAAAAGTAGTGAAGATAAAACAAATGAAAAAAATTCTATAAATAGTGTATTAGAAAAATATGAACATATGAAACATGAAGAAAAAAATTTACAAAATTTAAATAAGAATATGATAAATCAAGAAAATGATGATAGTATGAAATCAATATTTATATCTGAAGAATCTTTTGAAAATGCTAAGAATGTATGTCAATTTATTGTAATGCAAAATGATTATTTTAAAAATTTTTGTAATATTACATCATTAGTATATGATATAGAAAAACTTAAAAAAAATAATAATAAAATTTATGAAGGAATCCTAAGTAATTCATATGAAAATAATAATGGTTCAAAATTAAAATTACTTAAAGAAATTAATAAGCCTAAAGTATTTAAAGAAATGGATAATACTAATCCAAAATTCTCTATCTTATTTTTATATGATAAATTTTGTTATGGTGGTATTCCATTAGCTTGCTCAAATTTAATGAAATATGATAATGTATTTGATGTTAATCAGCAAAATGAAACTAGTGATAAATCAGGTGATTCTCTTAATGTTGATGAAATGGAAAATTATTTTATTAATCAAACAGGTATGGACAATGAATTCGAGGAAAACATTTCTGATTTAACACAAGAGTGAATAAATATAAATAAAAATATATATACATATATTATAAAAAATATGTTCAGGATGTTAGTATCAATTATAATTCATCCTCATCATATAAATATTTGGAATAAAAAATATATTACATATATATATTATATGTATATTATTCCATATTTCAATTAATCCACAATTTTGAACATTTTATTATTTTTTTGTTTTCCCCTTTGTGCATATTTTCTTTTTCATAATTTTTAATATTTTAAAAACATATAAATAAAAAAAAATTACAAATATGATAAAAAAAAAAAAAAAATTTATAATAGGAATAAAATTGAATACATAAATAATTCAATATGAGACAGATCAATATATACCTACAAGTACACATTATTTTTATAAAAATAGTTTTTCATTTTCTTTTTCTTTTCTTTTTCTTTTCTTTTTCTTTTCTTTTTCTTTTTATTTTTCCTTTTCTTTTTATTTCTTTTATCAAACTATTAAAAGGTATAAAAAAAAAAAGGAACACTTTTAAAAGTATTATAAAAATATGTATTTATTCACATATCACATATAATGAAGATAAAGGTATTTTTATAAATAAGACTTATTAATAATATTTAAAAGATATATTTAAGTTCTTATACTTTTACATAATTATAATAAATAAATAAAAATATATATACATATATATGTATTTATAGATATATTTTTAAATTTGTAGTGTTTTACATGAAGAATATATATTATTTTGCCCTTTGGCAAAAATTCAAAAAGCATAAAAATAAATAATAATACATGGTCATATATTTATCATATATGGAAACATTTATGCCATCAACATTTTTTTTAGTTAAAATTATATGTAATGGGTGAAAAACATGTGGCACAAAAAAAAAAAAAAAAAAAATTTCATATATTAATTTGCCCATTCATTATATTTTCCTTTTCACCAATCCATTCTTAATGAAGTAACCTGTTCCTGTAAGTTAGCTACATCCTTTTTAATTTTTGCTCGCCTATAAAATATAGGGCAATCCCTATTCATACATATAACATCCACATGTAAATTTCCTTGACATCGTTGGCATTCAGTCCATAATTGAAAGAATTCATTTTGTTTACTCTTAAAATCTTTAATTTTTTGCATATAGATAGAGAATTCTTTATTTTCTTTACAGTGGTTACATAGAGGTGGTTTTTTTATGGAACTGTTACAACCTATGCATCTAACTGATTTTTTTAAAAATTTGGATAAGGCAGTTTGACTTGATGTTAATATAGTTTTATGTCTTGTATGATCACCTGAAAATAAGGAATCTGAATTTTGCATAATAACTTCAAATATCCTAGATAAAGGACTTTTAATTGCATCTAGATAATGATTATAATCTATAGCAAGATTATTATCTAAAACATATAAAGGATCTTCTGCTCTTTCATATTGTGCTTGTCCTTTAACACCTTTAACAATTATATAACTAACTCGATCTCCAACATTAGGTGCTGTAGCACTGTCTCTTTGTTTTAATTTTTTGGCTAGTTCTACATGTGGTAACCTTGTTTCATAATCTGTTTTTCCTAATGATTTCGTTACAACTAATAAACTCATATCAATATTGTTTGTTAGCAATTCTTTTATTTTACTTTTGGTATATTCAATAGCACTATTTAAATTTTTTTCAATTAATAATTTATTTAAAACAGTTTCCATCATTTGTTGTATTAATATACAAAAATCTCTTCTTACAGTTTCAATTCCTTTACAATCCATTTTATCATGTTTATTTGGATTAGTATATAATAACCCTGCATATCTTTTTTTATTTAATAATAAATATGGACAATATACTTTTTCGAATTCTAATTTTATAGGTGCTAAAAATTCTTTACTAATACGTTCTGCTGCATCTTTTCCTAGTGTCATGGCTTCTTCAATATTATTAGTTCCAAATTTGACCATAACAGAATCTGTATCTCCATAGATAACTGTCGAATTATGTTCATATCCATTATTTTTACTATAAAAACTTTCTACCCTTTCTTTAGTTTTTTCAATCATAGATCTGCCTAATGTAGTAATAGAAACAGCTACTTCTAAACATGGTAATTGTCCACCTGATGATGCTCCTGTATATCCATATACAGAATTTGCTGAAATTTTGAGAGCTAATTGCCTACCATTAAGTACCATTTTGGTTATATTATTTTTTTCATTTTTGATTAATAATTTAACTTTTTTTCTAGCTTCTATTAATTCTTCTACAATTAATGGGAGAATTCCCTTTTTAACATTTTTCTTAACAAATTTTAAATTATTTTTTCCTTGTATTGTTGTGATATCATCACTTTGTAAATCTGAAACTTCATTGTTGCTTTTGATTAGAGTAGAATAACATAGATTATGTGCAATCATAATAGATGGATATAAAGATGCAAAATCTAATGTCGATATTGGTTCAATATAATAACCTTTAATAGGTTCTAGTACAGTTGCTCCTTCATATTTTTCATTTGTATTAACTTTCATATATGTACTAGGTATAACATAATTTAGTTCTTTACATTTTCTATATAATTGTGATGTAACTTTAATTTGTTGTCCACGTGTTAATAAATATACAAATGGTGTTCCAGTAACTCTAGCCATTTCAACATAGTTATAAATAAATAATAATTTATCTATTAATCTTAATGGTAATACACCATCTTTAATACAATATGTTGCTATTCTTTTTCTAGATTCTGGACTTTCGTTTTGTAAATCATTCATTATACTATAATGTACATCTTCTTTTTGTTCTTTTAAAAATTCAAAAGAAACATAATTTAATGTATATGATTTCAATTTATAATCTCTTTTAATTAAATCATAAACATCAAATTGTATTCTTCCGAAAATATTTATTTCTTTTGTTTCATGTGTACCAAATTGTTTAGATGAAAAACTAGAATCTTTAACTGTGCTTGCAACATTTTTTATTCTACCTAAAAATTTCAATTTTTTTAAATTTAAAGCTGTACCTCTATTTAGTATATAAGGTAAATCAAAATTAATGATATTATATCCAGTTAGAAAATCAGGATCAATTCTAATAATAAATTCATTCCATGCTTCTAACAAGGTTTTTTCATCATTAAACCATATAACATTTGAACCTGGTATACTGGCACATTCAAGAAGTGTAAAAATAAATTTTGTACAATTATCAATAGGTTCGCCTTGAAAATATAAAATAGATGAAATTTGAATAATAGGATCATTTTTTGCTTCTGGAAATCCTTTACCATCTAATTTTATACATTCAATATCAAATGAAAGAATTCTTAATTTAGGTATTTGTTGATATTCATTTTCTAAAGTAATTGGTTCTACATGTTCATAACTAATATCAATTTCGAATGTACAATTTGATATTTTTTTATTTTTATTTCTTATATAATAATGACCTTTTTTACACTTTATCCATGATGATCCTGTAATTTTTTGATCAATTATATATCTTAATATAAATGGTAAATTAGCTTCATATACAATTCCACCAATTTCTTTATTATTTACATGAACAATACCTTCAAAATATTTTTTTAATGAGGGTACCATTTTTGGTAATAAAACTGTAATTTTTAAAAAATCTTTTTTTCCATTTTTTTTAAAATACATTAAACTTTCTGTTTTTACAATTTCAATTTTTAATATTTTCTTTTCATATATTTTATATTGACTATTTAAATTTAAATTCTCATTCATTAACATTTCTAATTTTATTAAATCTTCATTATCAAAATCATCAGGTTTTTCAACATAAAAATAAGGAAAAAAATTATGAACATTTATTAATACACTACATCCATCTTTTCTTAAACTATATATACGAATAATAGGAACAGACACATAATTTTTATCTTTACTTAATAATATCCTATATGGCATAAATATATCATTTAATATACTATTATTTGAACTACCTTCGTTATATATCATATTTTTAAATATATTCTCTACTGTATAATCTAAATCTATTTGAAATGTTATCAAATCTTCATCGTTCTTAAATGTTGCATTTCCTATCTCATCGTATACATTTGGTCTCTCATAATTTTTTAACAGCTTATCAAATTCTTCTATTACATAATTTTCTGGTACTTCATTATTTTTCTCTTTTTTTAATTTATCATATAACAACCCGTACGGAATCACATTCGTGAATGGGCAAGTTTTCAGTTCTTCCATTTTCTTATATCCTCATTAATAAAACGCAAAAAATAAAAGGGACATATAAAAATATATATATATATATGAAATATTATATATATGAAATATTATATATATGAAATATTATATATATATATATATATATATATATATATATATATATATATATACCACAATATAATATCGAGATAATGCTTTTAAAATATATATATTAAGGGGAATTTTTTTCAAAGGTATGTTTTTAAAAAGTACTTTAGTAAATATAAAATCAGTCATATATTACATATATATTATATACTTGTTCAAAATGTTATAATTGTATATTATTTTTTTCTGTTAATCTCATCATCGCATTATTAATCAGTAAAAGAACAAATTATTATAATACATAATATAATTAAACAAGAAATGTTTTTATTTTATGAACATGAAAAAGTATCCACATATCGAATCAGAGAAAAAAAAAAAAATAATAAAATAGAAAAAAAGGCGAAAAGATAAATGAGAAAATAAAATATATATTGTGTGTATTTATCAGGTTCAAAATTTTTAAATAATATCAAAATGAATATGAAAATTCATATCTCTTTTTTTCTTTTAAAAATAAAATGTTTTTTGAATGATGAATAATTTTTTTTTTTTTCTCCATATAAATAAAAAAAAAAAAAAAAAAAAAAAAAAGAAAAAAAAAAGGGGATATAAATATACATATAATTATATATATTTTATATATATTTATATATATATTTGCTTTTTTTTTTTTTTTTTTTTTTTAAGAACACATGTATATAATTAATATAGCATGAACCTTTTGTAAACCTTAATAAATTTTATAATAAATATTTGAGAAGCAAAAGTGTATACATATTTTTTATTTTATACATTTGATTTATATAATTTTTTGCAAATATTAATTGAAAAAAGAAATAAGTCAATATATATATATATATATATATATATATATATATATATATATATATATATATTATATATGTAATATATATATTGTTGTTTCTCTGTCTCATTGTAAAATGTTTACAAAAGATGAATCTCATGAATATAAAAAAAAAAAAAAAAAAAAAAATTATAAAACTAATATTATGTATTAGAGATTTTTCTTTCTTTTCATTCTTAATAAAATCTTAATAACATCAATATGTACATATATTTTAATTAAATGGTAAAAAATATATGTTGAAGAAATAAAATAAATAATTCTATAGCAATATTATAGAGAAATATTTATTAGAAGGATATCCATTTTGGCATATATCATTCATTCATTCATTCATAGATAAATATATAAATATATATATATTTTTTTCTTCGAAATATATATTTTTAAAATTGATAATAAATATTTAAATATCAAATTATTATTTATGCCATTTCATTTATAAAGTTTTTCTACACCTTTTGTGTTTTTATTTTATAATAATTGTCGAAGGTTTACACATAAAGAATTAAATATTCTCCTGGGTATATATAATAAATTTGATAATTTATGTGAAAAGATATAATGGTGTTTTCCACCTTTTGTCGTAATAATGAAATATATATATATATATATATATATACATAAAATACACATATATACATTCAAATATATATTTTCTTTATCATTCCCTTTCTCAAAATACAAATCAGAAAATGAAAATAACATAATATAATCCATACAAAAAGAAAATATATATTTATATATATAATTAAGGAAAGTATATAATTATAATGATATTTTTTTTGATAAGTATAATTTTCTTACAAATGTAAATATAATCGTTTAAAATAACATATCATTATTTCCTTTTTTTTTATTTTTATTTTATTGTAATTTTTTTAATATTAAAATCTGTGTGATATTAATTATACCTTGGTATTTTTTGTATGATATATATGGATATGATAATGAATAAATGAAAATTTTTTTTTTTTTTTTTTATTATATGCATTTTTAATAAGAGCATATTATATATTTTGTATAAGGAACGAAGATAATATAAAAAAAAAAAAAAAAAAAGTGGAATATTTTTGGAGAATGTACATACAAGTATATATATATAATAATTATTATTTAAAAAAAAAAAAAAATTTTTTTTTTTTTTTTTAATGTAGCATTTTGGCTAGCTGCATATATTACATAAACAATAAATTATCCTATTGATAAAAAAAAAAAAAAAAGAAAATAATAATAAATAAATGCTATGATATATATACCATTCTTATTTATAAAGAATGAATAAATGTAAAATAAATTAT
>NC_031490.1:585483-592033 GCF_001602025.1 Plasmodium gaboni | reverse complement strand
AAAAAAAAAAAAAAAAAAAAAAAAAAAAAAAAAAATATTTTTTTTATATTTATTTTTTTTTATTTTTTTATTGTTTAAATAAATAATATTTTTTTTTTTTTTTTTTTTAATTAAAAAAAAAAAAAAAAAAAAAAAAAAAAAAAAAAAAAAAAAAAAAAAAAAAAAAAAAAAAATATATATATATATATATATATTATATTATATTAAAAAAAAAATTATTTTATCTTATTTGTACTTATGATTTCCTTTATAAAGAAAAAATAAGGTGTTATATATACTTCAAAGATATCTAATTATAGTTTACTACTTTTAGCTAATTTTTTCCTACTTACATGTTATATATATATATATTTCATTCATTTAAAAAAAAAAAAAAAAAAAACATACGTATGAAGCATTTATAGGAAAACATATTTTTATATACTAAATAATATCTTTATATGTGTCTTATATGAAAAATAAATTAAGTTTAGCATGCATATATGAAAAAAAAAATAAAAAAAATAACATACTATATAAATATTTGCATTTATCATAAAATTGTGGTCCAATTATTATTTTATTTTTTTTGTTATACATATATATATTTACATAAATGTAAAAAAATTTTAAAAATAAAATCAATTTATTCATTATTACATATATTAAATTTATTTAAAAAAAAATTAAAATAAAAAAATAAAAATTTTTATTTCCATCACAAAAAATTTTTTCCCTTGAATTTCATATAAGAAAACAAAAAAAAAAAAATTTTATTTTTGGAGTTGTTCTCGAAATATTCCATTTTTATATTTAAGAATAATTTTTTTTATTTTATCGATTATTATATTACATAATATTTTCGACAGAATATAATTTTTTTTTTTTTTTTTATTTAAAAGATACATATATATTTTTATGAGAATTATTTTCCATACATTCCTATACACAAAAAAAAAGAACAAAAAATATACATATAAATATATATATATATTTGGAAAACTTTATTTTTATATTATTTTTTTTCTTCTTATCCGATTGCCGACAAAATGAAGAGTTCTAGCCACATCATTCTTTTAAACATTATCCTATTCGTTAGCTTCTTAGGATGTGTTTTAAGTCTTAACCTTTTTTCTGGAAATGAAGATAAGCATGCGTTGAAGGATATCGACAAAACATTAGAAAATCTATTGAAGAAAAAGAAAATCCTCATATCTACTGCTGCTGTTGCTTTGGCTATAACCTTAGGTGGTTTATTTGGAAGTATAGGATATAAGAGCTGGAAAAACAAAAATAATAAAAAAGATAAGGTGAATGATGGATCTGATTCTGAAGAATTAGATAGCTCTAAGGACGACAAAGATGAATAAATAAATACATATTTATTTATTTATTTACCAAAAAAAAAAAAATTAAAAATAAAAACACATGCAGAAAAAAAAAAATATACACACCAAATATCATATATATGATTTATATATATAAATATATATAAATACTGTAATATGTTTGGAGTGTATTATTTTTTTTTCTTCCTTCACTCTCTCATTTGAATATTTCTTTTCTGGAATATATATTTATATAATATTCTCGATAAATTTTTTTATTTTATAATACTGATAAATGAGTTGAGTATATATATATAGAGAGAAATATAAATATATTAATATAATTACATATATATTTTTATATTTAGATAGTTATATTAAATTATATTATATATAACAAATTATATATATATATATTAAGGTACAAAATACTGTACGTAATGTGCCTGTTACAAAATATATCATTGAACACTCATATTTCAAGTATGGACCCTTATATATATATATATATATATATATATATATTGACTAATATAATTATAGTAAATATTATACATAAGAAAAAAAAATATACATAGAATTTTTATTTTTTATGAATTTATGTATAATATACATCATTATATATAGTTTTGGTTCATACATATGGATTCACAACATTAAAAGTTGATGATAAAAAAATAAAATAAAAAAAAATAAAATATATGTATACATATATATAATTTATTACATACATATACACCGATATATACGATTTAAAGATGAAAAAAAAAAAAAAAAAAAAAAAAAAAAAAAAGAGAGAGAGAGAGAGAAGATGATTCACACATTGAAATTATTTTTTTTTGCAATGTGTAACTTTATTATTATATATGTTATTTATATATATACGTTATCATAAACACATATATAAATATATTTATAGATTTAGATTTTCATTTTTTTTATATACATATAAGTTATAATAATTTTTACAGAAAAAAAAATAACAATAATAAAATATTGATTTTATTTTTAGGTACGTACGATTATACATATATATATTATTTAAGACCGTGAGATTTTTTTATTTTTAGAACGTCCGTTATTTTAATTTTTTTTATATATTTAAATATTTTTTTTCTTTTCATATTACATAACTTATGTTTTATATATACATAATGTTATATATGAAGAAAAATTATTTATTATTATTGATTGTCCGTTATTTTATGTTAGTAAATAAAAATTAATTTATTATATATATAATTATTTAGAACGTGTGATTTTTTTTTTTTTTTTTTTTTTTTCCTATTTATTTTTATTTCACGAGATAATAACTTTAGAAATATAAAACTTTAGAGTTTTTATCATTAAAATATAATATATATAGAAGCTTATACTTGTCTGGTTAAAATGATTTACAACCAGGGTTGTTTATTTATTTTTAACTTTTTCTTTGATATGTTGGTTGTAAATGTAATGAATATTCTTACATCACAATATATATATATATATATTTAATATGTTCTATAATTATTGAATGAGCACAATAAAGGGTTCATAATTCTTTAAGATGAACATTTTAAAGGTTAATATTATAGGTACGAATTTTTTATTTATATTTTTCAGAGGAGGTATATTATTAGTATTATGGTTTAATAAATAAATACACTATTAGATTAATAAAAATCAATGTATGAATATTTTTAAGACTTTCTTTCCTTTCTCAGTAAAAAAAAAATATATTTTTTTTACCTTTTTTTTTTTTTTTTTTTTTTTTTTTTTGTTAAATATGTAAGGATTACATCTAAGTTTGAATTTTAGATTACTATTTTAATAAAAAAAATAATAAATGAATCTTAAAGTACATGAATTATTACTTTGTTATATATACTGAAGCAACTGTTGAATAAATACGAATTTTAAATAATGTCAGAATACTTTTGAATTTATAAAATATTGAGGATTATAGTTTGATATAAGTAATATATAAAAAGGTTAAGCACACACACATATATATATATATATATATAGAGTGACATGTTTCTTTGTTCATTTTTATATAAAATATTAAATAACAATATTGATATTTTGATTTTTTCTTTTTTTTTTTTTTAAGCCCAAAGTATATATTTATAAATATATGACTATACAGAAATTTTGATGTTTTAAATTTATATTAGGAATATTTTTTAATTAAACATAATGAACATTTATTCTTTCTCAATCAATATTTAATAAAATGCATATTGATTTATACAAAATATCTAATCATATGATATATCAAGCAATTATTGTTATGTAATCATATATACTAAATGAGGATTTTATTATATTTTCTTGAAGACTTATATAGAAGAGGGTTAATTACAATTTTAAGTCATATACATGAAATGAAAATATATATGTGTTTATATATATTTGTTTCTTCTTTATGATAACTTTTTATTATATTGTGATATTTATTTTATTATTGAATATATATTATTACATCATGGGTGTAATATATTATAATAGGTCATTTAAAAATAAAAGAAAAAATACGAGCTATTTTTTAGAAAGATATTCATAAAAAATATATATATATATATAAGATTTTCCTTTTCTTTTTTTTTTTTTTTAATACGATAATATTAACAAGAACGTAGTGGGTTATTTAATGTCACCACATATATATATATATATATATTATTTATTATTATGTGAATGAACATATTAAATTTTTGATACATTTTCATATAAAAAGGTAAAATTTAAAACATTTAAAATAATATATTTTTTACTACCACATATTTGATATAATATATTATTTATATAATGATTTTATGTTTTTATGACAACTTTAAATAACCGGTTTAATTTTTAATCGTGAAATATTATATATATATATATATATATATAATTGTTATATTTATATATTTATAAATATAATATTATTAGAATAGAACAGAAAAAAAAAATTTTTTATTTATATATAACATATAAATTTATAATATTATATATATATATATATATATATAATAATTGCATGTATATAATAAAATATGTCAAATGGTTGCCAGAAAAAAAAAAAAAAAAAAAAAGGTTGTAACGATTATAACCCTTTAAAATAAGGTATATGTATTTATACTATAAATATATTATATATTTAATATATTTTTATATTTTATAATAATATAGAAAATAAGGTTAAATGTCATTTTTTTCTTAAATCTTTATAAAATAATAAAAATGATAATACAAATATGTTCCTTTATATAAATATATTTATATCATATTTTATTTTTATTTTATATTTTATTTTACTTTTAGTAATTATTTTATATTTTTTTTATATCAAGTATTTTGTACCAATTTTTTTTTTTTTTTTTCTTTCTGTTTCTGTCATTGTAATTAAAACATTGGCTTTTTGTTTATGCATTAATATAATGTGGTATTAAATAATAAAAAAATTTATTATATACTATATATATATATATATATATATATATTAATACATATTCATATAATTTAAAGATATATATAAAATAATAATGTACTAATTAAAATTATAGATATCTATATATATATCTGTATTTTGTTCTCTTTTTGTTTTGACTTTGTTTTCTCTTTAAATATTTTCTTATTTGAGTATTTTTATTATATATAATAATTTATATATATATATATATATATATATATATTTATGTATTAACTTTTTTATTTCATCATTCTTTTATTTTTGTAAAGATTATTATTTTAAATTATAATAAAAAAAATAAAAATTAATTATAAAGAAAATTTTTTTACTAATAAAAGTATTTTGTTGTGTTTGTTGTTTCGTTTTCTTTTTTGTTTTATAATATTAAAAATAAAAAAAAAGTTAAAAAAATATATATATATATATATATATATATATATTTATAAATATAACTAAATAAATCATTCAATTTATATTTTTAATTAATTATATATAAAAATATATATATATATATATAAATATATATATTCTAAAAAGTTACATTTTAAAAAATAATTGTTATTTTTAAATAACGGTAGCTTCTTTTTTTTTTTTTTTTTTTTTTTTCTCGTTTTTTTATTATTACAGTAATATACATATATATATTTATTATATATATATTATATATTTTAATAATAAATAAAAATATGAGAAGGAGAAGAAAAAATAAGATGGAAGCATATATATATAATATATTTATATCGTAATATAAAAAAAATAGACTAAATTTTTCTTTTATAATTAAAATGTTTATATATATATATTTTTAATTTTTTATGATGTAAATTTATTATTTTATGAAAAGTACACATTGTTTTAACTATATATTATTTTACATTATTTTTTATCATTTTTCCCTACTATATATATATATATATATATTTATATTTAATATAACAATGTGCATATAAAAAAAAAAAAAAAAAAAGGAAAAATATATGAAATTATTGCATTATAATATTTTTCTTTTATTATATGTTACATACTTTATATTATGTTCTTTTATTTTTTATAAAAAACGAGAAAAAAGTTATTCTTCATCTTAAAAATATTGAAAAAAAAAATAATAGTGTTACATCACTTTTTTTTTTTTTTTTTTTTTTTTTAAATAGTGAAAAAAATAAATACTTTTTTTATATTATTATTATTGTATTATATATAACATACTAAAAAATGTATTATAAATAATGTGGATACTTTTCTATATTTTAATTGATGTTATTTTTCTATGTAATTGTATGGATGTTGAATTCTTTATGTATTTTAAAAATTAATAATGATACTCTAAAAATACGTATTTTTATCATTATTTATATTTAATTTTAATATATTGTTTTAAAAAAAATATATGTAGAAATATATAATTGATTAGTATTTTTTTTTTTTTTTTTTTTATAACATAAATGAAAGGAAATATATTTACTTTTTAAATATATATATGTATCCAATAATATCATATAAAAAGAAAATTTTTCTTTCTATATTTATTTAAATAAAAATATAAATATATTATATATATATATATATATATATATATATATTTATTTATTTATTTAATTTCTTATAATGTACTTTTTTTATTTTGTAGCATCCATTATTTAGTTAATATTTTGTAATAAATTTTTTTAGTTCATAATAAATAATATATTTTGGAAGCTTTTATTTTTTTTTTTTATTTATTAATATAATATTATGTAAAAATATTTATATATATATTTATTTATTTATTCAATTTATATATATATATTTTTTTTCGTTAATCTCATTT
>NC_031490.1:583201-585393 GCF_001602025.1 Plasmodium gaboni | reverse complement strand
ATATATTTCTACATTTTTTAATTTTATTTTTCTTGTATCCCTTTTAAATATATGCAAAGTAATATAAAGAATAGATACATGACTATATATATATATATGTGGGTATAGATATATAGATATTTTTTCCATGTCTGTCAAATATATGTTTTATATATATATATATATATATATGTTGTGTTAATTTTTTAGGATACTGATTCAAAGGGGCATAATAATTACGTGCAAGAAAATGGGGGGAATATTAAGAGTAGAATATTAACAGAGGTTATATTAAAAAATTTGGAGAAATATATCGAAGAAAATGATGGGAATTGTGTAGAAGAAAGATGCTATTATTTAAAAGAGCCTAAGGAAAATAATCCAGAAGAATGTGAAGAAAAGAAAAAATGTTTAAGAGAAGAATTTGAAAAATATGAACCATATCAGAATCCAAAAGAAGAAGCAAAAGAATTAGGTGTTGATGATGAAGAAAATAAAAATAATATTAGACCATTTGAAGTATTGACAGAAGAAGAATTTAATAAGAGAATAAATATATTAAGAGGAAGTATATTTTTATATGAAGTATATGGTTTATGGAATTATTTAAATCAACGTGAGAAAAGAAAATATACAACCATAAAAGAAGAACTATGGAAAGTATGTGAAGATTTATCTGTCAAATATAATGTACCTCAAGAATGCACAATGAAAGAATGGAAAAAAGTTAGAAAATATATGAAAGAAGAACTTTTAAAAAAAAAAGAAGAAGATGAAAAAGATTTCCAATATTTTGTAGATGATAATATTTATACTAGATGGGAATATATTGCTTTTATAACGGATAAAAAAGAATCATGGAAAGTATTTAGACATATGATTAAAGAAAAATGGAAAGATATGTTATTAAAAAATTTTGAAAAATATATGGAAGAAATATTTGATAAAAAAATGGAAAAACATAGAAAAAAATGTAAAGAAAATTATAAATCTCGTGAAGGATTATAAATATTGAACAAACATTAAACAAAATTGTTATATATATATATATATATATAATATTTTATTTAAGATATAACATGCATTACAAGAATTTACATATATTATACGCAACAATTTGTTATATTTAATATGACTCCTCAATATTGCATATATATATATATATATATATATATATATATATATATGTGCACATATAGAAATTATTATTTTATTTAAAATTTTTTGAAGCCGTTTAAAATCCATATTATTTTTGAATTTATCATGTTTTTATGTTTTATATAAATTTTGTGAATAACCATCTTTTTTTTTTTTTTTTTGCTTCTTTTATGATCTCTTATTTTGTGTTATTTTAATAATATATATATTAAGTTTTTTTTTATTTTTTTTTTATGTGTTTATATATATATATATATATATATATATATATATATAAATGTTTATGTAAATGTATAATTCATCTGTGTCATTTTATTTTTATTAATGTAACATAATTGTTTGACTATATAATTAAAAAAAAATATTAATATATACATATAATATTTGAAATATATTTGTTACAATTTTAAGAATAAATCAAAGTGTTTATTTAAGGTATTCTCAAATATTTATATATATATACATACATTTGTAAGTATTTAAATATAGGTACCGATATAAATATTAATTAATGCTTTCTCTATTTAAATAATAATGTCATTTTATTATAATTATCATATTTCATAAAAGATGGTTTTTTATTTTCATCTTTTCATATATATATATATATGTGTACGTGGAAATTTATAGAATACATTAAATGGTTATCAAATATTTTTTAAGGTAAAAAATATGAATACATTTTTATATTATTATTATAAACTAAGGATAATAAGATTTTTTTCATATAAATGTATAAAATGACAATATATTATTTTTCCTTAATAACACTTAAATGTAGATTAAAAAAAAAAAAAAGCTTCCAAAATATATTATTTATTATGAACTAAAAAAATTTATTACAAAATATTAACTAAATAATGGATGCTACAAAATAAAAAAAGTACATTATAAGAAATTAAATAAATAAATAAATATATATATATATATATATATATATATATATAATATATTTATATTTTTTTTTAAATAAATATAGAAAGAAAAATTTTCTTTTTATATGATATTATTGGATACATATATATATTTAAAAAGTAAATATATTTCCTTTCATT
>NC_031490.1:575985-582901 GCF_001602025.1 Plasmodium gaboni | reverse complement strand
AAAAAAAAAAAAAAAAAAAAAATGATATATTTATGATTTTACATTGCTATTTCTGTTTTGTTTTGTTTTATTTTATTTTATTTTATTTTATTTCTTGTTCTTTTCTTTGTTAATACATTTATATATACTTTTTTATTTTTTTTCAACTATATTAAAAAAAAAAAAAAATTGAGTTAAAAAGTAAAAAAATAATTGAGTTAAAAAGTAAAAAAAAAAAAAATATAATATATATATAACTATAGATGGTGGATATTAAAACATATAATTAGCTCTCTTGATTATTTTTATTGTAGTGTAAAATAATAATCATATTCAACACATATCCTTTTGATATATATACAAAAAATATGATTTTATATATTAATTGGATGCTATTTTTTTTTTAATTTATATATATATATATATTATGTTTTCTTATGATTTCTTTTTTTTAAATTATTATATATATATATAAATGTCATAAATCTTCATTCTTATACATTCAAAATATATATTTAAAATATAAGTGTATTATAATATATATATAATATATAATTATATATATATATTATATATTTCTATAAGGTTTATTAATAAATTCAAGGACATTAAAAAATTCTTTTAAAAATTTGAAATATAATAATTATATATATTATTTAAACATTGAAATTAAAAAATATCTATTATTATTTTTTTATAAAATAATTATTTTATAAAAAAATTTATAAAAAACATTTTTTTAAAATATATATATATTATATATATATATATAATATTGTAACGCATATAAGATAATTTACATATATAATTTAAATATTCTTTTTTAGAAAATATTTATTAATATATAATTTAATATATTTATTATATATATATAACAAATTAATTTATTTAAAAAGGAAATAAAAATAAAAATAAAAATACAAATAGTAATTTTACAAATAGAAATATGTTAATGTATATATAATTTTTGAAACCAAAAAAAAAAAAAAAATTGGTATAGAACAAAATAAAAATAGCAACTCTTACAAATTTTTTGTCCTATGAATTTTAAAGAAGAAAAAGAAAAAAATATATATTGTGTCTTTATATATTATGTATTATATATTATTATAAAGTTGTTATAGAATTATATATATATTTATTATATATTGTTAATATATTATTATATTATATATATGCATTTATTTATATTTATATTTGTATTTATTATTATTATATTTTTTTTATTTTTTAAAATTATTATTTATAATATATATTATTTAAATATATAAAATATTAATTCAATATAACCCATTGATGATATTGAAAATTAACTACATATTATTGTATATTTAAAAAATAAAATAATAATTATAAATAATATATAATTTTCATGGGATATATTTTTTTTTATATATAAACATAATATTATATTTATTATTTTATATATTTATATATATATATATATATATATGTATTTTTTTTTTTTTTTTAAATAATTATATTTTGAAGAGCCCCTTATGATTTTAAAAGGCTTTATTAATAATATAATTATAGAGACAGAAAAATAAAAAATAAAGAAGGACTTATAAATTAAAATAAGAAATATATAATTTCAACAGTTGAATTAATCTATTATTTATTTATTTTATTTTTTTTAATAATTAATGGTGGTAATATATATTTTTAATATTTGAGTTCAATGTTTTTTAATTCTTATCATTCATTGTAAAAGAAAAGATATATAATATATATATATATATATATATATATGTATACTTTTACAAAAAAAAAAAAAAAAACATTTATATATATATATATATCCATTTTATGAGATATATTTTTAATGTTTTTAAGTAATAATATTTTATACCACACTCTGTTAAGAAAGAAAAAAAAAATAATATAACAATTTTTGAAATTAATTTTTAGAGTTATAAAAGGATGTAGATGTTACGCTTTCATAAACTAAGAAGATAAAGTGACAAAAAAATATATTAGGATGTTTCGCAGATGATTATGTATGTATAATATACTGGTTATGTTTTTGTTTGTAAATATTTAATAATTATATGTAATATATATATATATAATATATAATAGGTTAGAATAGAATGGAATGGAATAATATAAATATTTGTATAAATTATTATAAGACCAATTAATATATATACATAACATATATATATATATATATATATATATTGTCTTATTTGTTTTTTTTCTTTGTTACGTTTTATGCTGTATTAAATATAAAGAAAGAATAAATTTGAACATGAAAATTCGGAAAGGACATTTATTTTTTATGTTAGAAAAAAGATATATTACAGAAAAAACTAAAAATGATAAACAGCAATGTAATTGTAAATTAAACAAAGAAAAAAAATCGTATCAAAATAAAGACATTAAAAATAAATGGGTGCTCTATAAAAATAGTGATTTATTATTATTTCTTATCTTAATAGTTATATTATTTCAGGTAAGTGAAAACAAGAATATAATATGTATATATTATATATATATATATATATATACATATATATTTTTTTTTTTTTTTTTTTTTTTTTTTTTGTACAGGATATATATTCATACAATAAATGCACAAAGGTACATCTCTTAAAATTTAGTCCTAATTTCGTAAGAGTATTAAGTGATTTATATTATCAAAACCAACATGATTATAATTTGCATGATGTGAGTGGACTTTCATCACTAGGATATAATTCTAGAGAGAGTGCATCTACTATTAATAGAAATAATTTTAATGATAATAACTTATCAAATAAATATCAAGGTCAAGATCAAGAACAAAGGAATATTAATAAAGGAACTAGTTCTAAGATATTAAAAGAATCAAGGATTGCAAATACATCTCAATCTAACATTAAATGTTTAGATGATGATTTAAGTTTTTTAGAACAATCTTTTAAAAGCATATCTTTTAATACAGATAAAGAAAAAGATATAAATAGTGGGAAAAATATAAATAATGGGAAAAATATAAATAATGGAAATAGTTATAAAATATTAAACGAATCTATAACTGGAAATACTACTAATAATAATATTTATAATAATAATAATTCAAGGGATAATATTCATAATTTCGGAAAAACTTCTTCAGGTGTTCATTTACAAAATAGGAATCCAGGAGGAGGTAATAGTGATAGTAATTCCCAAATGTTTAGAGGAAATAAATATGACAAGAAAAATTATAATGATAGTAATAATTATAATAATCAAAATAGTAGTAATTACCATAGTCAATATTCAAATGGATATAACAATAAAATGGATGGTAGGAACACATCACAAGGAAATTTTCAGAGAGATCCATATATAGAAGAAAATTCAAGAAATTACAATAATATTTCATATAATAATTATTCAAGCCATACAGAAAATCCATATAATAATAATAATTATTATTATTATGGTTATGAAAATACTACCAATACGTATCATAATATGGGACATGGAAATCCTCAAACAATTTCTATAGAAGAATGGAACGAAGGAATGTATTCAATGTCAAATAACTATAATACATATAACGATCCATATTATGATAGTTATTATGATGATAATAAATGGAATGATGATTTTCTTGTTATGGAAAAAGAATTTGAAAAACTGGTTCATCAAAAACATGGTGAAAATTATAATCATGATAATATGTATAATACATATATTAATAATTCAACATATCAAGGTCAAAATTACAACCCAAGTAATATTGATGATTATTTAGGAACTATAGATGAAGCTTTTGAAAGGGTGCATTTTAAAGGACATAATATTAGAAATTCTAGTATTAATACAAATTTTAATTATGAAGATTATATGAAAGGGAATATGAAAATTGATTTCGTTGATAGTTCAGATGAAGAATTTGAAAGTAAGTTTAATAATTCCTCTGCTCAGAAAAAAAAAAGCAAAAAGAGCAAAGTACAAAATTTGAGAACAACAAGTCGTACATTACATAGAGAAGATTATAATAATAGTGATGATGATGATGATAATGATGATAATGATGATAATGTTGATCATATTTGTAATGAGAGTGAATATGAATTTCCTACTAAAAATAATGATTATGAAGACAATTCTTATGAAACTGAAGGAGAAACACAAGGATCGTCATATTCTGATAATAATAAAAAAAAAAAAAAAACAGATAATATGAATAAAATTGTAAAAAAAGATTCTTCTTCTGAAATACAACATTCTAAAAAGGAAAACATGAACCAATTATATGCAGTCTTTCAAAGTGATACCGGAATTGATGTAAAGTGGAATACTTCGAAAGAAAAGAAAGTAAATGAATCAAATAAAAAAGAAATAACTAGTTTTGAAGAAAATTATACAGAAAAGGAAATTAATGATATTATTTCAAAACTAAATGAATTTATAAGTTTGAAAGATATGTTTATTATATTTAATCATGTTAAAAGAATTGAAAGGAAAAAATTTCTTCATATGCAAAAAGATATGAATGAATATATAGAAAAATGTATACAAAATTATAAAATGCCTGGTTATATAAAAAGGAAATGTATGGCTAAAGCAAATTTTAATATGACTGCTGATTACTTGGAATTGGAAGGTAGAATTTTACAGAATTTTTATACTTTGTTATATAAGGGAAATATGAGCAAGTCTAATTTCATTAAACTAATACAGGAACAAAGAAATTATTGGTTGAATCAAAGAACACAATTGAATTCTATTTGGAAAGATGAGATTGAAAAAAAAATGAAGTGGTATGCATTTCGTTTAAAAAAAGATAAAAGTATTGGAGAGTGGATTGCATTCCTTGCTAAGGAGTAATGTCCATAGGACATATATAAATATCAATTATAAATAAATAAATAAATAAATATATATATATATATATTTATTTATATTTATGCTTATTTTTTGTAAATACTTTTAATATATACATAATTAAAATATTATATGATAAAACATAATTTATTCATAATATTTATTTATTTATTGATTATTATTTTTTTTTAATTTGTTTTTTTTTTTTATATTTTAATAATATAATGACAAAAATAATTTTAAACAAGATGCTTGTATCATTTGTTTTGGGTTATTCCTAAAATATATATATATATATATATATATATATTAAGTAATTAAGACATATTAGACTATTTTTGAATCATATTTTTAATTGTTCGAAATTAAAAAAAAAAAAATTAAATATACTTTTATAATATAACCATGATGTAAATATTTGTAAAGGTTTTTTATTAAGAAAAATAAAAATAAGAAACAGTTTTATAACCTTGGTAATGTTAATTATATATATATTAAATATAATTTTCAATGAGGCCTAAAAATAAGTTATCCATTTTGGAAGTAGTTATTTTTTAATTCTTTCTTATATTTTTATATGGTGCATAAACCTACACAGATACAAATATATACATATATATATATATATATGTATTGATTTATTTTAAAATAATAAGAAAAATTAAATGATAATTTTACGAAAATTTTTTTTACATATTCATATATAAAAAAGGTAAAAAATATGTTTTCAAAAAAATATAATATTGCTTGAAAAATGAAAAAAAATAAAATAATATAGATATATTTTTTTCTCGTGTGCTTTTAATTGAGAATATTTTGAGTATAATAAATATTTATATAAGATGATACAAATATAATTATTTCACATTATATAATATATATTATTTTAATGTACATATTGTATATATTCATTTTGTTATTATGTAATATATATATATATATATTATATATATAATATAAAATAAATATTTCTTATAATTATGGAAGAGGATACTAATATAGGGTAAAAGAATAATTTGTATTTTTTTTTTTTTTAAAGAAAATATTTATATTAACTTAAAATAAATATATATTAATTGTTATATTATAAGTAATATAATATATATATATATATAATTTATTAGTTAAATGCAAATTTAAAAAAGACTTATTTCTTTTTGTATTCTTTTTTAATATATCAAATTTGCATATTATAATAAAATTATTTATATATATATAAAATATTTATATAAAGTCATATTTTTTTAGAAAATTATATATACAATAATTTTATAAAGAATATTACATATTAATAAATTAGATCGACTTATTATAATATATACATATATTTATATATATATATATATATTTTAATATAAGAAAATTAGCTGATGTATTTGCATAATTATATGAAAAATAAATATATAAAAATAACAAATAAATATATAAAAATAACAAATAAATATGTAAAAATATTATTATAATATTATAGCAAAATAATAAAATTTAATTTAGAGCAATTTGAATGATTCATCCATATTTTCTAATAAGTCTTGAAGTAAAAACTATTTATTCGTATATATTATATATATGAGAAAATACGGATTTTTTTTTTTTTTTTTTTAAATGGAATTGTAACATATATATTTATAATATATATTTTTTTTTTATTTTAGAATTATTTTACTATTATTAATAAAAAAAAAAAAAAAAAAAAAATTAAAAGACCAGGAAAAGAAAAAGATCCTATATGTACAAAAAATATATATTTTGAAAATAATATGATTTACAATATATTTTTTTAATTTTGTTAAATTGTGATATATATATTTTATTATTATCAATAATACGTATTTAGTACCTATTTTATTATTATATTTTCATAACTTTAAAAAAAAAAAAAAAAAAGAAAAAAAATGTAAGTTCCATTCTAAATAATATATATATAATATATCATATATTTCTTTTCCATTTTTAGTTTTTTTTTTTTTTTTTTTTTTTTTTTTTTTTGTTTTTACATTTATTTTTTTTATATTAAAAATAATAATTTTATTTAAGTATATATATTAGATTTTTTTTTTTTTTAATGATTTTTTCTCTTTATTATTTTTTTTTTTTTTTTAATATATCATTATAATATAAAAATTTTTTT